>NC_142794.1:104022023-104273140 GCF_049724085.1 Artemia sp. Qi Xiang Cuo | reverse complement strand
TCTTTTGTGGTTCATTTAAATAAACCCAGTTTATAATACCAGTTATTGTACCTACAAGAGATTCGATCTTTTTTTTGAACTTTCTATTCATTTCTAAGTATTGAGCGAATTTTAAACATAGTGACAGGTGAAATAACTACCAAATCCTAAAGACAAGTTTCTTGTCGGCTGGGAGGAGAATTGTCGTATTAGACGTATTTGGCCAACATTGAGTTATGAATCCACTTGAGTTTAAAACTTTGCATGAAATCTGAATTTGTTTTTTGTTTTTCTCTTCTGGCTACTGTTTATGCGTGCAAATTAGGGGGGGGAGCGGTAAAGCAAAGCATATATTAAGGACGTAACCTAGCCTAACCTAGGTACCCTCCCCCCCTAAACCCCAAAAAACAACAGTTTAAATATTGGAAATGCAATGAAAACCACGCCTTGCATTGCATTAATCTAGTAGCTGATTGAATCAGCGGGTCTTTTGTGACTGGTTTCCTTGTAAAGATCCATATAGTGCCCAAGTACCCAATTTTGTTATACATCATTTAAGCAGAAGTACTATTTTGCAAGGTTTCACTTTTATAACACACAGATTTTTAAAGGTTATCAAAGGTTAGGACCCTCTAGAGGGAGAAGGAATGGAGGTATGTACTTCATAATACCTTCCCGATACATAACGGAGCGTGTAGACCTGTCCCTGAAAGTTTCATCTACCTAACCTAGCCCCTTTCCAGGATAGCCAATAGTAGCTAAAGTAGGATTTTACTAATGCAATGAATATGAAAAGATTGTTCCACAGAGAACTTAAAATGTCACTTATCATAAAAAATACATACAGTAGTCTCATACGTATGCTTTATTATAGTCACACTTTTCGATAAAATCAAAATTACTCACGACTACAGCAACAATTTCGTTCACCGTTCATATTTTCTCGAATTGATAATTTCTCAACTTTCAAGCATGAATTTCTTTACTGACCAATCAGGGTCAAGGGTCAAGGAATAAGTTTTAAGACAAGATTGAACTTTATAACAATGATTTTTCTATATGGAAAATGACTCTGATAATATTAAATGGCACTTGGCATTAATTCAGATCAGTTGGACACAAATTACTGTTGGTGCAAACTCAGTAAACTAATTTCTTGCAATTTAAATTTTTTTGCTTTTAAAATACAAGTGTAATGTTAAAATCAAGAAAATTGCAGGCCATTCATGGTATTCGGCTTTCTTTATTTATAGATGTGACTATGATATCGCATAGGCATTACAGTGACTACTAAATATCGTACCTTTGTAAATATGCAAAGTAAGTACCTTTGAGTATAAGATATATTCAGAAATCATTTCGTGCTTTATTGCATGTAAAATGATTGTGGATTTATTTTACTAAAAAGAATATTTTACTTCAACTGCACTTTCATTTTCCCCCAGCCCCTCCTAATGTAGAAATATGTAGCTTAAATTGTATATTTCCCATGCATGCTGCCAATGCGTCTCTCTTGTTTCAACCTGTGTGCCCGTAAATTGAATCAACTTTGATGAAATAAAAAAGCATGTTTTCTTAATGTTTCCTTCTCAATAGCCTCTAGTCTATACTTTTACCCTTCCCTCTGATTTTCCCTAGGCCTAGTTTGGTTTCCTATGGTGACTAAATGAGCTCGTCTAGTCTAGCCTGTGGAGATATTTCAAAGAAGAATGGACTAAGAACTGTTGCCGTCTGAAAAGAAGTGCAATGACTAGGATGGAACAAAGGAGATGTTACCATTTCGAACAACCATCACAAGTACTAAATGTCATTTTGTCGACAAGGAAAATCTGTGAGAACAATGACACATCAGAGCATCAACAGTCATAACTGTTAGACATCAAGATTGTTACTCTTGATGAGCTGACACGTTAATGTTATAACTGCAGACGTCCTCACAGCTAGCCCTTGTGACTGTTGATATACTGAAGTGTAGACGTTCTGACTGTCTATGTTTTTATATATAGAGATTGTGACTGTCTATGTCCTCAAGTGTTGAGGATATGACTACTATTATTCTGATAAATTTTTTTTCGAAATTAAGAAGGATTTGTCTAAGTTATGACTGTCAATATTATGAAGCTTAGCGATTGTGACTGTCGATGAACTGACGTGTTGATGTTATGACTGTTAATATTCTGATGGGTAGCAACTGTAACTATCTATGTCCTGACGCCTCTATGCTATGATTGTTGATGCAGTGGCAGATTATTTCAATGTCTTGACACTAATTGTCCTGATGTGTGGATGCTCTGGCGCCTTCCCGGAACAATGGGGCTAGTTAGTTTGTTAAAAAAGAAGCAGCCCATAAAAAAATAATGGTAAAAATTTAAGCGCATATATGTTTATAAAGAGTAAATAGGTAAGGAATTCGGTACAATTGTATTATCTGGAACCCAAGCGATATATTTTATATAGAAGATGATTAAGAAACTAGTCAATCGGTTTTATTTCAATTGAGTCTTGGATTTCAAACAAAGGTGTGTCATTGCCTTGACATTATTTAAACTTTTATTTTTTTTGTTTAGGGGAAAAAATGGTATCCTGGTTAGGTAGTATTAAGTTACGATTTTAATATTAGCATTGCTTTCCCCTCCCCTCCCCCCTAAAGTTCCAATATAGATAAAAGAATGTTTAAGGGAAATTATCTGAATCTGTGACTGTCTAAAAATTAAATTGTTTTTCAATCTGATTAAAAAAATAAAATAGTTTTCATATATGATAGTTTATAATAAAATATGGGCCATATATTTCTACATTAGGGGGGTGGGGAAAAGGCATAGCATATATTGAATACTTAACCTAACCTAGGCACCATCCCCCCACCCTAAACTCAAAAAAACAGCAGCTTAAATATTGTAAATTCAATAATAAATAACACTTTGCAATCAATTTTGATAGCAAATAAACGATTTACGATTCTCCGTGTCTCGTTCCCTTGGACATCATAAAACGCTGTGATAATTATAACACACTTATTCTATCTTACTTATAACACCTTACTTATTCTAGAGAATCAGACAATTTAAATCCCCATATAGAAAAACTGGTTTCCCAGGATTGAATTTTTTGTAATTTTTAAAGATTATAACTTAATTCGTCATACTTAAGCGTCTATTATGAGACTTACGAGTTGATGTTTAATTTTATTCTAATTAAGAAATTTCTAACTGGGTAAATTTTTAATGCTGTTGCTATTATTGTTTTCTATTTTTTCCCAAACTTTAATTATAACGACTGCTCTGTGTTTTATTGACAAACAAAATGAAAGAGAACATGTTTTTATAGACTGCCAAAAATGCCAAGGCCAATTGGAGCTCATGCAGCTTAGAAGGTGCATACCAATCAAACAGTTTGTGGTAATGAACTGTAAATAAGGATCCACCTAGCTTAATGGTAACCAAAACTCTAGAAAACGGGTCTTTGGTAACAATAGATGCATTAAAACAATTAGATTTCATTACTGATTTCAAATATATAATTTTCATCAAGTTTAGTGCTACCCATCAAAAGTTATGCACCTGAGAATATTTGGCTGATTTTCAAAAATAGGAGTAAAGACCCTCTCAAAGTTGAAGAAACTTAATGAAAATCACACCATCATATTCAGCGCATCAGAGGACCCTACTGTCCAGGTTTCACGCTCATATCTACAAAAATATGGATTTTTTGATTTTTTACCAGAAGAAAGATAACAGGTGCGTGTTTATTTGTTTTTTTGTTTTTGTTTTTTTTTTCCCGGGGTGATTATATCGACCCAGTAGTCCTAGGTTATTGTGGAAGAAGTCATTGGAACGGGAATTAAAAGTTCTAGTGCTCATTTAAAGTGACAAAAAAAATGGAGGGCAAATAGGCACCCTCCCACACTCATTTTTTCCCCACAATCCTCTGATCAAAATTGTGAGACAAACATTTTGCGCAACATTATCGAAAATATGATAAATATTTGTTTTAGTATGATTAATCGCACCAAAGTTTTTAGGGGGAGGACTAAGAGGTATATACTTTACCACATGTTAGCATATAGGATTGGTTATTGAGAAGCATACAGACGTGTTCAGGAGGGTTTTTTAGCGTAGTGAGGGGGGGAAGGGGGTGGGGCTGGGGGATGTTGCCGGATAGGTACATGAAGAAAGTGGTAATTGCGGCAGGGGAATTTCCAGGAAGGGGGCGCCGGACTTGCCCGTAGTATTTTTTGTTTATTGGGATGTATACAGAATGTTTCAGGAAGGATTTTTTTTTCTGGAGGATGGGGTGGGAGGAGGGGACTACTTGGGAGAAGTTTTCTTTGGAGGTAGTTTCTTTGGCGTAGGGGACATTTCTATGAAGGGGGGATCGTATTTCCAAACATTATTAAAAAACCATCAGAAATTAAATTAAAAAAAACAAGTTTTTTTCAACTGAAAAGAAGAAGCAACATTTGAACTTTAAACGAACAGAAATTATAACGTATATGAGGGGGGTCTCTCCCAAGTCAATGCCTTACTCTTTAAACTACAGTTTTTTTTAATGCTTTCATAAGAGCTATCTATTCTAAATACACGGCCTGGTTGATTCTGATGCTAGTTAATTAAATTTGTTTTTAAATTTTAACGTAAAAACAAAGTATTGACTTAGGGGAGAACGTCCTCATATACGTAGTAACATATACTTAATAAAAAAAAACGATAACAAAACAAACAATATGGCTCGATAGTGATCGAAACTTTTAAAAACAGAATTTTGGTGTTAATAAATGTATCAAAAGTATGGGTGAATAATGCTGATTCTAAATATGTAGGTTTTATTAAGTTTAGTATTACTCATCAAAGGCTACGAGCCTGAGAAAATTTACCTGATTTTTTAAAGAGGGGGGAAAAATGCCCTACAAGTGAAAAAATTTTAATGAAAATCACACCGTCAGATTCAGCGTATCAGAAAACTCTATTACATAGGTTTCAAGCTCATATCGGCAAAAATCTGCAACTTTGTATTTTTCGCTAGAAGAAAAGTTTACGAATATAGAAGTTAGTTACGTAAGTTGATTTGTAAATTACATCATAACCAAATTTAGAGACATCCATTTATCAAAAGCAAAGTGAAATTTTTATACAAATTTTGTTTATTTATTCAATGACGGGGAGCCAAAATAAAAGTTGCATTAACTAAAAAACGATCAGAAATTAAACAAAAAAAACAAGTTTTTCAAACTGAAAGTAAAGAGCAACATTAAAACATAAAATGACCAGAAATTATGCTGCATATGAAAGGGGCTGTCCCCTCCTCCACGCCTTGTTCTATACGCTAAAGTTTTACTTTATCTCATAACTTGATTTTTTCAAACAATAAACAACTTTAGTATAAAGAGCGAGGCGTTGATGAGAGGACAGCCCCTTTCATATACAGAATAATTTCTGTTCGTTTTAAGTTTTAATGTCATTCCCTACTTTCAGTTTAAAAAACTTGTTTTTTTTATTTAATATGCTGAAGGCCGCAGTTGAAAAGGAGGACCACAAAAAAGATTCAAAGGATCCTAGGATACTGTTTCAATCCAAAGGTAAAGAATAGTAAATGTAAAAATTTAAACATGATATTAGTAAAATAGTGAAACAAAAAACCCTTTAGCACATAAGGTAAAACATTGATGTGCCCGTGTTTAGTCTTTACAAGGGGGTTTTCAAAAAGTGTATTAATGGACAATCCGTTTTGGACATTTCTGGTTAAGACTATCCCCCTGTTGCATCATATGTTTTAAATTTAGATTTTTAGGTTCGAATCTTCGGGTCCAATTCCTGCTGCGTTTGAAAAGGCTAACCTACTATTTGCAGCATCTTATCGCTAATAATAAAATATCTAAAGAAAAAAATTCTTGAGTCAGCCATTAAAGGAATTTAAAATAGTGGGTAAAACATCTTAGTCTGTGGCACTTAATTTTTTAGACACTCTTTTTATGATTTTTTTTATTTCATGTGTCACTACTAAAGTATGTTTTTTAACGCACTTTTATTGAAAAAAACTAAAAAAGCGAAATTTTTACGTAAAGATTTAAAAATAAATTATACAGGTTCCAGAGAAAACAAACAGTTTAAAAATGATGTCCAAAATTCCATCTTTACACCCTAGAACTGGGAATTTATAGCAAACTTTCAGAGCACTGAATATATTAAACAGTGCTAAGTATTCTGAAGCCGGACTATCACTTCGCAAATTTGTGATTTTATGTCTAATATGACACTCTTTAGGTTTGTATATATATACTGTGTTCAGGGGCAGACCCAGGGGGGGAGGGGGTTTATGAAGATATGAAAGTTTAGAAGGGCTAAAATCAAACGAATGACCACGGAGGGGGAGAGGAGGGTAGGAATTATCAAGGTTGTGCCTAGTTTTTGTTAGTGCCTACCCAACCATAATTTCTTATTCATCCCTGCTTCTTGTTTTTTACAAAAAAAAATTACCAAAATTGGTTGTTCTTCAAAGAATGAATTTGATTCTATCTTAAATTATTTTAAATTATTTTTCTCCAGATGTTTCATCTTAGCTTTAAAAGATTGTTAAAAACATAAATTTTATATCTAGCCTTGTTTATACTGGCACATTTTTTTGAAGCTATTGCTCTTTGTTAGTATTTTATTTGATTTCTTCTTTACAGTTTTTATTGATTCAACATCTATTCGTTTTTTTCTATCAACTAATTTGATGTACTTTTGATAATATTTCATGTTTCATTCATTGATATGAAAACATTTGATATTATTCAAAATTAATATTCAGCATTATGATTGCAAGTCTTAATATTGTATGATGTTTTTTGTCAACAGTTTAAATCTTTATAATTACTCATTTTCTTATATGGCCTTATTTTTATTTGCGTTTTTTTTTTCTGTCTTTTTCTATAAAACATTTATTAATTCTTTTATTAATGAGATATTTAGTAATTTTTTATTTTTTTGTTTATTTTTACCACTATTTTATTTGTATCTCTTTGCTATGAATACCGTCTCCTAGTCACGATTTCCTATGATGTCACTAGAGAAATAACACCAGAAGATGCAGCTTTTGTTAAAAAATTACAGTTTACTTTAGTTCTAACAAAACCGCTTGTGGGTAGATAAAAGCATTAAGTTTCAAATGCACAACCATCTCCATGCACTTTTCAGTCACCTGGCGGCCCTAGCAAAAAAAGGGGGAAAGGGAAAGATCAAGTGTTACCTAAGCTAAAATGTGATTTCATTCATATTCAAGATGGAGGGCTACAATCCTCCGGTTTAGGATTGTCGACCATGATGACTCCGATCGTCTAATTTTCATTTTGGTCTGTCACCGTTTTTAAGAGTTTTCAAGCTCTTTATCAAAACTTCAATACATTTAATATATCATTGATTTTAAGTTTAACATTGATATATTTACGCCCCCTTTATCAGTGTCAAGTGGCAATTCTTTCAAATTTTGAACATCTATTTAAAAACAAATTTTTTAGTTTTTGGTTATATAGGGGCGAAGGTTTCTCTTTACTAGGTTGCCCATGTTGATACAATACAACCACAATAGTAACTCAGTGAAATGACCATAGTATTTTTGCCATATTTAGAATATTCTTACCGACAGGATCAGCAAGAGGCGTTTCTAGGGCCCGAAGTGATAGTCGCTTTCTGCGGTATGCATTTTAGTAGATATGTATACTAGAAGTATTATAAAGTATAACCTATTACAAAACATTCTATTCGAGAGTTCATTTTTATGTACGTTTTTATTCACAATGGAACACCAAAAACCAAATATCTCTGCCTTCAAAATGTTTGAGGAAATTGACGCAATTGCATACAACCCGAAAAGGAATTACAGACGTAGACAAGTGAAACGCAGTACTTAATTTGCGATGCCCAGAGTTGCGAGTCTTATCTGTTTTTTTTTTTTTAATAATTTTTGTCCTGAGGGTGTATATTATTTTTTAATTGGATCAGGTACGAAGAGGTGGCCAAAAATAAATCTGTCCCCCCGGCCCTGTCTATACTATGCATTTGAATACCTCTTTTTTTTTACAGTTTTTTTTTTCAGATGTTAGTCCTGAAGCAAAAAGTGCCAAATATATTACCAGAATTTGGGGACTGTATAAAATGTTGTAGTTATATAAATGTAAAAAAAATGCAACTTATGCAACAACAGTATTTGGATCATCATGGTAAGTTTTTCTTTAGTTTGTCCACTTAATTCTCTTCACTTTTTTTACTTTTTAAAAAAATTGATGAAAAGAAATTATAAACAGATACTTAAATGGTCTCCCAAAATATGAAACAGTAGTTTTGCATGGTACATCATTCTGTAATACCGACAAATCACATTGTTTCTCTTCAGTGAGTTCAAATCAACGATGTAGAGTGACAACATCGGGAAAGTATGTTTAGCCTTGAGCAAGCTGACGTGGCTTCTATGTCCGTTGTTTACTACTATATTAACTATCCTCGGGGCCGTATCTAGGTTTTTGTTTGTTTGAGGGGAGTGTCTACAATTTTTTTTGAATACCGTATCAAAAATTTGTTTATATGTATTACGTTTTTACGAGTCGTGTAAACATTCCGGGGGGGGGGGGGTAAAAAAACCAAGTCCCCCGGGATATGGCTTTGGCGACCTTTCATCAGAGGATAATACGTGGCAGACCTAATATGACAAAGTGCGCTCACCATAGCGTTAGCCGTAAAGAAAATATTCGATAGGAAATATATAGCCAGCAGTATCTAAAAGATACTATTTTCTACGAGACTGGAAAGTGACAGTTTTTGGAATCTTACCTGTTCACTCGACATGTAAAAAAATCGTAGTTCAACATTTAGACAGAATAGCTTGATAGGATTGAATAGTAAAGTATTTCTGGAACCTCCCTTGCTCACTAGTTCCTCTTACATAGTCTCCACTATTCTCAATCAGAAGAACCATTGGAGCTCATACATGGCATATCTATGATGATGAAATCTGCTCAGATGGTTATGCTCTCCGAGACTACCTTTAGCATGAACGTCCGAACAACGAACAGAGAGCCATTTTTGATGTATTGTCGCCATGACTGTGAACTGATCTCTTAGCAGAATTTATGGCTAGTGATCCATTCTCCTATTTCCTTTAAGAGTAATTTTATAGTATAAGTTTATTTTTTGAAGAGAATCTGCAGGTCATCACTATCTGGCGTGGGAGGACGTAATAAAGAAAGATTTAAATGACATTGGAATTTTGTAGGCGGGTTCAAAGAGGGAGGCATTGAATATATTCGGCAGGGGGGGTAGTGTCCGTGGCACTGTTGGCCTCGGGAAGCTTGGTACATGGTCGATTTTTTAGTAGTAGCAGTAGTTTTATAGATCCAACATTAGAAGAAGTAAAAATCGTACGTTACAAAGATAGTGATACGGTGAAAGGTGACAATTCCGGGGAAACTTATCAAAAGAGTAAAAAAAAGAAACGTAAGATTCTAAATTATAATGATATTTTAATATTGATTTTACTTATGTACTATTACTTTTATTCATGTAAATCGCTTTATCTTTTTTTTTTAAATATGAGAAGGGTGTATTTATAGAGTCCTTACAATAAAAATGACTAAAAGGTTTGGAAAATGCATTTAGCTTTTAATTAAATGTTTTTTTTTTTGTTTTCTGAAGGATTTTTGTTTAAGAGACTACGTTTCAGTGAACTCAGGTAAAAACTTCAGTACGTGCTAGAATAAAATAAAAATGATCAAATATTTTGCTCTTATTTAGGGGGAACTTCGAGTTTTATTTAATCTATAAAGCTATTCTATTGAACTTTGAACAAGGAGAGAGTACTCAAAGGCCATGAATCTTTCCAGTAGCACTACCGCTGCAACCCGGATTCCAATGATTGTCTTTTATTGTAAACACAGATAATGCTTCAATTACTAAGGACGAAAGTTCGTTCTTTAGTGTAATTTATATTTCTTAACATTGGACGTAATCGTCTCTTACTAGGTTGCTAGCTACCGCTGCGTAAAATTTTTCTCAATTTACGAAGATCAGCCTGCAATTTTGCCATCTTCTTGTATTTTTGAATGTAATTTTTCCTTTTGTCCTTTATTAACTAATTCCAATGTATGCAATTGTTAGTTATTCCAATGATCGTCTTTCAATGTAATCTAATGGTGTACTTTTTGTTTTGAACTGTCTTTTCTTAGGAGTTTTGGGTTTTTATGTTTCTTAACACTGGACGTGATCGTCTCTTACTAGGTTGCTAGCTGCTGCTGCAACCCGGATATTTATTATAATTTTTGATATATTGAATTTAAATAAAACTGTACTAGCCTATACTATAGTTAAGTGGCCTACAAAATTTAGCATAGGCAAGAGGTCGTTCTCTATTATATTTTTTGTATTAAAAAATTTATTATCATGTCATATATGTAACTTCTATTTAATGAGTCTCTGACGGTACAATTGTATGCATATCCATTTTTTACGCGGGAGATTAGGGTTCGATTCCTCTTCTGGAAGAACTGGGCTTGAGTTTGCTCTTTACTATACAACAAGAAGAACAAACCCTTCCATATATTGGACTTTGTAAGCTGCCTGATTCTTTGAGGTTAGTCTGTTATTATAATCAATTACTATGGACTACAGATCGTTCTTTAATGTAACTAAACAATAAATACAAACAGGAAAAAGCCTACGGCTTTTCTTCTTTGAAATAGTAAGAGATGAAATTCAAAAAGTCAAGTAGCTAACTAAGTCCAATGTATGGAATGGTTTGTTATTTCAGTGACCGTCTTTTAATATAATAAAACTAGCAAAACAGTTTTTAAGTCTGATGAAGATTTAACTGATGTGTCAAAAGTAAGGTTGCAAGTCGACGATTTTGTTTTGGCCTTATTATAATTGGTATGGTGAAATAATAATATGCATATGGTTCTTAAATCATACTTCTTTATAGTTCCATTCGGTCTAGTGGCTTGGATAGTTAACTTTCACTTAAGAGGCCCGGGTTCGATTCCCGGCGTGGGAAAATTTTTAACTCTATAATGTTCGAACATTCGAACCTTTTAGAATTTATAATGATGTATAATATAAATACAGTAATCTTCACTGTAGTGAAGTTGCCTATGCAAGTTAGTATAAAAAGAGTTCGATCTTTATTATAATACTTTTTAAAGTAGAATCAATTTTCTCAAAAAAATTGCATTTTTGATGTATTTTCATACTGCAGTCTTTTCAAAGATTTTACGTCACGTCGCTAATTAAGTCATGTATGGTTATTAGTACACAATAGGTTTTAGATATTACGTCATGTCACTTATTACGTCATATATGGTTATTAGTAGATAATCGGTAAAATATTCGTTCTTTATTATAATGTCGTTCTTTATTTTAATTAGTTTTTTACCATATAGTAACAATTTTTTATATAATAAAAATTAATTTTTTTAATTAAAAAATTTTTTTATATAACGCAGTTTCCTTTAAAATAATCATTACACAACTCTTTATTATGACCACGAACTGTTTGATTTAACACTTAAGTTACTATGGGTTCAGTTCATTCCTTATTGTAAAACGAATGCCCATGCTTTCTTGTGTCCCTGTAATTGATTTCACAATAATCCAAGCCGCCAAGGTAGAAATTAACCAATTTGTCAGTTGAAAATTTTAATGCTATATTATTTTCAAGGATATCAAAAAGAATTTGACATAATTCAATATCCGTCGGATAGAGCTTGCAGATATCAGGGTGACATTGCCAAGTAACCTGCTGCCCAATTTTTGGTTTTGAATGTTTACTCAGACTGCTATAGGTGACTTCAGCCATCATAATTTCCTTGTCAGATCTAGTTTTAGAGCATTTTTCAATAGTTGTCTCGTACTTTTCAGGACAGTTTGTTCTACTACACAGAGAATTTTTTGCCAAATATTCAGTAGAACTAAACGAACTGTTTAAAACACAGTTAGAAATGCTTTTTTCTTGAGTCGGTGTTCCAGGAATTTGTTCTAAATCATTAGTCTTACAAACACATTTACTAATAACCCTAACAGGCTCGTTTTCGCCATAATTGAAAAACATTGCTTTTCCTTCGCTGTTGATAGGTATGCTTGTATATATATATTTTTATTGCTGCTACATAGACTGCAATTACTCCTTCCAAAATTAATATACGAATTTTCTAAGAAGTACGCCTCCGTATATTCACTGTGTTGTCGAAAATTTTCCATTGCATCTATAAACTGTTCCGCAGTTGCCAATCCATACCTTGGAAGCTTTTCGTTAAACTGACAACATTTCCTTTGGATATTACTATGAAGCTTTGCCAAAGAATTTCTAGCCGACTTTTCAACAGCATCTGCTATTTCAAAGAGAATTTTAATCTGTAATTTTGAATACTTTTCGTGGTCCCGATAAAACTTGCGTAAAATGTTTCTCAATTTACAAAGATCAGCCTGCATTTTTGCCATCTTCTTGTATTTCTGAATGTAACTTTTCCCTTTGTCCTTATGCGATCTTCGGTACAACCTCGCATAGACTTTAATTTTTTCATTATAGCTTTTGTCACCCCATTATCTACCCATTATTCTGGTATCAACTTTTTTCTTATGTTTGTTTCGGTAATCTTCATCATTATCATACCGTTCCTTACTCTTTTGTTTGGCAGTCTCAATTTTCGCATGTCTATAATCTTCATCATTATGATAACACATCTTGCTGTTTTGTTTTGCTCTCTCAATTATTACTTCTCGATACACCTTGTCAGTTGAATACCTTTGCTTTTTTCTTTCCAAGATGTTGTCTCTGTTTTTTGTATAGTACTGTTTTTTTAGATTACGTATAATAACTCGCTTAGAAGGCATCTTATTACAAAACAAGAAATAATATTTTCTTCTAATTAACACTTCTTATAACTCGTATCAGGTATCCATAACCTAACAAAAAATAAAACTAATTTTTAAATTTTCAAGTATTTTGTTAGTTTGAATGAAAAGATTAAAATTATTGCTCAGATATCATAAATATTTTCGCAGTTTACATAATAACTTTAGCGATTCTAAACTGAAAAATAAAATATATATTAAAAAATGTAATTTTTTGGTCTGAAAATACATAGTCAATCCCACATCGGGTAGTTAGAACCTAACCAAAAATAAAACTAATTTTAACATTTTAAGGTATTTTTCCATCTTGTATTGAAATATTCAAACTATTTCTCGGATACCATGGATATTTTTGCAGTTTACACAAGCTGCAAAGAACGCACAGGCTGATCTTTGTAAACTGAGAAAAATTTTACGAATGTTTTACCGGGATTACGAAAAATATTCAAAATTAAAGATTAAAATTATCTCTGAAAGAATAGATTTTGTTGAAAAGTCAGCTAGAGATGCTTTCGCAAAACTTCATAGTAATATCCAAAAGAAATGTTGCATGTTTAGTGAAAAGCTTGCAAGGTATGGACCGGCAACTGTGGAACAGTTTACAGATGTAATGGAAAATCTTTTACATCACTGTGAATATATGGAGGCATAATTGTCCTTTACTTAGTTTCAGCTTAAATTCGATGATCGAGCCTTTATGTACTACATCCAAAGACTATGACGTCATTGATCAATATTGTATATACAAAATTAAGTTTTTCGTGAAAAATAATTAATAAAAAAATTAAGTGCAAAAGGCGCTAGATCTAGAGATTTCCTTTAAAATGAGCCATTGAACAACTCTCTACGATGTTCCAGTGCCAAGCTATCTCTGGAAACAAAAGAAAGAAAAAAATATCCCGTTTGTGCAGAATAACGTGGTTAAAGTCAATTTTCTTGATTTTCAAGCCAATATATATTCTTTGTTATTCAAGCCAAAGGGTGGTAAGTTTCCTTTATAGGGGTTTCGGACAAGTCGGTTCTAATGGTGTACTTTTTGTTTTGATCTGACTATTTTTCTAGGAGTTAGGGGTTTTTATATTTCTTAACATTGGACGTGATCGTCTCTTACTAGGTTGCTAGCTACCACTGCAACCCGGAAAGAATGAGAACATTTACATCTTTGTCGTTCTTAAGTAGTAATATATCGATCCTTTATTTAACAATGAATTAAAATCGTTTAATTTAAAATTCAAATAAGCTAGAGGTCGATCTTTACTATATTTTTTAATGTAATTTTATATTTCTTAACATCAGACGTGATCGTCTCTTATTAGGTTGCTAGTTACCACTGCAACCCGGTTGCCTATGCAAGTTAGTATACGCAACAGTTCATTCTTTATTGTATGATGATAACAGTGATAGAAATTCACAAAAATACCAGATATTTCGGTCACATATGCAGTGACCGTTATCAGTAGTAAAACTGATCCCTATTTTATCCCTATTTGAACTTTATTTATCGTCATGAAAAGGCAGTGTGGCAGTGTGGTCTCCAAAATTATAGTTTGTCTTAAATATACAAGACGAATTTAGAAATCCGCCCTGTAAGTTAGTTTGACAAAAGTTGTGAATCAACATCGCTTGAAAACTTGATGTGATCAAACTGAAAAAAAAAACAATGAAATATCATCATTAACTTTCAAAATGAAAAGAAATTGCAAAAATATAATCGGTAAATGTTTGAAAATGAGCAATGAGCATAGAAAAATTTGCAAGAAAATTAAAGCTTCCAGTTGAACGTTGGTTTCAAAAACAATATCAGCATGTTAAAACTATATTAGATCAACGAAAATATAGGATGCAGAGCAGTATTCTTTTTTTTTCTTTTTTTTTTGTTCCCGAACATTCAAACTCCTTAGAAATGGTGATACCCTTAGTGTAGAACTAGTGCCCTGCGGCACCTACTGCACTCAAGCCGTGGAGACGGTGTCATCAGCCCCTGTTATGTAGCTCACCGGGGCAACTACAGTGGCATGGCACCAAGTTGTAATAAAACACTTGTTTAGTTTTAACATGATCTACTGTGCCTTTATTTGATGAGGAAGGTTTTCAATTTTCAAATTTAAAAAAGATAAAAGCAGTTTAGAACTTGCAGATTAAAAATTGAATTTAATTAGAATTTAAACGTTGCACAAATTTGTCGGCTAAATTTAGAATCGTTCCAGATGTGATAATGCGAAATTTATCCGGCGACCATTTTTTTTTAACTTGGATTTACAGCGTACCCCCTTAAATATCGTAAATATCTATTAGTTCAATATGTTGTCCCCTATTTTTTTTCGATATAATTAATAGTTTTTAGCTTTTTCCAAAATCCGCCATTCCCTTTTTCGTTTCGTCCAGAATTTGAAGGAAATCTTTTGGGAAACGGATATTTTGACAAGGACTTTTTTAATTTTTCTAGTTTTTAATCTTTAAAATAGTATCTTGAACTACTTGGAGGCCCAAAAAAAGTGTAGAAACGAGTTTTCAGTTTTCGATTCCTCCTCAAAACTTACTGTGTGTACTATAATTTCTTACAAACTACTCAAGATAAAAATGCTGGAACTACACCCCTGATTGGCTTAAGAAAACGTGACGGTTCTCCTCAAAAGGTTTAATGAATCAACTTCAAGCACAGTTCTTAACATGGAAGTAAAGGAAAGCAATTTCGCTTTTTCTCATAATTTTTCTTCAACTCTTCTCCGTTCATTTTATTTTGAGGGGGGGGGCAAATTAACGAAAAATTATTTGTCAAAGAAAATGCAAAACAACTTTATGTCGAAATCTGGGGCAGGGGTAAAGAACTATGAAAAATCCCCCCAAACTCCCTGAAATCACCCATAAAAAGAGGGAATAATTTCTAGGGAGGTTCTCCCTGAAAACCCTTGCCCCCATCCCCACTGCAGAAAATTATTTACATTGGAAAACTGCCCCCTTTAAAATTTTCCCCAAATGTAACATTGAGCAGACAAAGAAAAATTAAGACCATTAAAATAAGAAATAATAAATTAATGATAACGAAAAAATAATGAAGAAAAATACTATAAAATTCAGGAAAAAGCCTTTGACTTTTTCTCATTGGAATATAAAAGACGAACCACGAGGAACAAAGCAGCAAAGTCTATGGTAGCAAATTTACTATGGGTAAAGTTCGTTCTTTACTATAATTATACTGAACTGTATCGGACCTTTATGTATTTAATGTAATAACCAATGATTGTCTTTTATTGTAAATTTTTTAGGAACTATGGGTTTTTATATTTCTTAACATTGGACGTGATCGTCTCTTACTAGGTTGCTAGCTACCGCTGCAACCCGGAAATATAAATACTGTAATCTTAACTATAGTGAAGTTGCGTATGCAAGTTAGTATAGGGAAGAGTTCGATCTTTATTATAACTAGGATAGTTAACTTTCACTTAGGAGGACCGGGTTCGATTCCCGGTGTGGGAAAATTTTTAACTCTATAATCTTCGAACATTCGAACCTTTTATAATTTATAATGATGTATAATATAAATACTGTAATCTTCACTATAGTGAAGTTGCCTAAGCAAGTTAGTATAGGGAAGAGTTCGATCTTTATTACATAATTTTTATATTTCTTAACATTGGACGTGATCGTCTCTTACTAGGTTGCTAGCTAACGCTGCAACCCGGATTTGGAAAAAAAAGACCAATACTATAGTTAAGTGGCCTATAAAATTTATTATAGGCAAGAGGTCGTTCTTTATTATACCGCTGCAACCCGGATATTCTTTACCATAACAACCTGGATGACGTCAGTTACAACTTGGGTTTCGTTTTATGCTATATCATTACAAACAAGAAAAAGCCTACGGCTTTTTCTTCTTTGAAATAGTAAGAGACGAACCTCAAGCAATCAAGTAGCTAACTAAGTCTAATGTATGCAGCGGTATGCTATTCCAATGATCGTCTTTTAATGTAATGTATGGGAAATTTTTTACTTATGATGATTTCTTAAGGAACATAATTAAAATGTCTTAATGTAATAAAAATAATTTGTTTCAATTACAAAAGGTTTTTAACATCATTAATTTCCTTTAAAATGAGCCATTGAACAACTCTCTACGATGTTCCAGTGCCATGCTATCTGTTGAATTACTAACCTATACTATAATTAAGTGGCGTATAAAATTTAGTATAGGCAAGAGGTCGTTCTTTATTATACGATCCTCAAATAATCAGGCAGCTAACTAGGTTTATAATTTGTTCTTTAATATAAACTGCATTAATTGGATATTTTAATATATCCTATATGGTCTAGAGGTTGGGATAGCTCTCACCCAGCAGGCTTGAGTTCAATTTCCGTATGGGAAATTTTTACTTATGATGATTTCTTAAGGAACATAATTAAAATTTCTTAATGTAATAAAAATAATTTGTTTTAATTAAAAAAGGTTTTTAACCCCATTAATTTCCTTTAAAATGAGCCATTGAACAACTCTCTACGATGTTCCAGTGCCATGCTATCTGTTGAATTACTAAACTATACTATAATTAAGTGGCGTATAAAATTTAGTATAGGCTAGAGGTCGTTCTTTATTATAAAAACTATGACGACATTCAATATTTATCTAGTAGGGTTTCAGACAAGGTAATTCTAATGATGTACTTTTGTTTTGATCTGACTCTATTTTTAGGAGTTTTGTTATATTTCTTAGCATTGGACTGATCGTCTCTTACTAGATTGCTAGCTACTGCTGCAACCCGGATTCACATATATATTATTTATGAGAGGCAACCTGGCCGAGTGGTCCAAGGCACTGGTGTTAGCCACCAGTCTCTTTGGAGGCGTGGGTTCAAATTTTACCGCTGGTAAACGATTATGTTTGAAAGACTGCAGTGTGAAAAGACATCGAAAATGCAGTTTTTGGTGGAAAAATTTATTCTCTTTTAGAAATAATTTATTTTAGTTACAAAAGGTTTTTAACCCAATTAATTTCCTTTAAAATGAGCTATTGAACAACCCTCTACGATGTTCCAGTGCCAAGCTATCTCTGGAAACAAAGAAAAAAAAAAGAAAAAAATATCCCGTTTAGGAAGAATGTTGTAGTAGCTGCCACTTTTCTTGATTTTCAAGCCAATATATTTCCCTTTCTGTTCAAGCCAAGGGACAGAAAGTTTCCTATACAGGGGTTTCGGACAAGGCGGTTCTAATGGTGTACTTTTTGTTTTGATCTGACTCCTTTTTTAGGAACTATGGGTTTTTATATTTCTTAACATTGGACGTGATCGTCTCTTACTAGGTTGCTAGCTACCGCTGCAACCCGGATTTTGATCTGAATCTTCTTTCAGGAGTTATAGGTAACTTAAGTTTTTACTATGGGGCGTGATCCTCTCTTACTAGGTTGCTAGAAACCGCTGCAACCCAGATTTAATGTAATTCGTTCTTTAATGTAAGTAATGCAACCCGGATTGACAACCCAGATTATGTAAATTCTGATTACAAACAGGAACAAGCCTACGGCTTTTTCTTCTTTGGAGTAGTAAGAGACGACTCTCAAAGAATAAGGGAGCTAACTAAGTCCAATTTATGCAATGGTTTGATCTTCTAATGATCGTCTTTTAATATAATATTTTCAACCCCAATAATTTCCTTTAAAATGAGTCATTGAACAACTCTTTACGGTGTTCCAGTGCCAAGCTATCTGTGGAATTACTAACCTATACTATAATTAAGTGGCGTATAAAATTTATTATAGGCAAGAGGTCGTTCTTTATTATAATTCCTTTGAAATGAACCATTATACAGCTGTCTATGATTTTCCAGTGTCCAGCTAGCTGAGGAGTGAAATCAAGCGGAAAGAAAAAAAGATACCATTTGTGGAGAATATTGTGGTTAAAGTCAATTTACTTGATTTTCAAGCAAACATATTTTCCTTGTTATTCAAGCCAAGGGACGGTAAGTTTGCTATATAGAGGTTTTGGACAAGGTGGTTCTAATAGTATACTTTTGATCTGAATGTTTTGATCTGAATGTTTTTTCAGGCGTTATGGGTTACTTTTCGTTCTTTAATGTAAAACATTGGACGTGATCGTCTCCTACTAGGTTGCTAGCTAACGCTGCAACCCGGATGTAATAACTACACCTGGAACCACCATATATCAGTTAGTATGGGAGAGAGATCGTTCTTTACTGTAAACTACTGCTGCAACCCAAATTCACATATATATTTATTTATGAGAGGCAGCCTGGCCGAGTGGTCCAAGGCACTGGTGTTAGCCACCAGTCTCTTCAGAGGCGTGGGTTCAATTCTTACCGCTGGTATACGATTATGTTTGAAAGACTGCAGTGTGAATTTATTCTCTTTTAGAAATAATTTATTTTAGTTACTATAGATTTTTAACCCAATTAATTTCCTTTAAAATGAGCTATTGAACAACCCTCTACGATGTTCCAGTGCCAAGCTATCTCTGGATACAAAAAAAGAAAAAAAAGAAGAAAAAAATAAAAAAATATTCCGTTTAGGCAGAATGTTGTAGTAGCTGCCAATTTTCTTGATTTTCAAGCCAATATATTTCCCTTGCTGTTCAAGCCAAGGGACAGAAATTTTACTATGCAGGGGTTTCGGACAAGGCGGTTCTAATGGTGTACTTTTTGTTTTGATCTGACTCTTTTTTTTAAGAACAATGGGTTTTTATATTTCTTAACATTGGACGTGATCGTCTCTTACTAGGTTGCTAGCTATCGCTGCAACCCGGATAACAAAAAGTTTTTAACCCAATTAATTTCCTTTAAAATGAGCCATTGAACAACTTTCTACGATGTTCCAGTGCCAAGCTAAATCTGGAAACAAAGAAAAGAAAAAAAAATATCCCGTTTAGGCAGAATGTTGTAGTAGCTACCACTTTTCTTGATTTTCAAGCCAATATATTTCCCTTGCTGTTCAAGCCAAGGGACAGAAAGTTTACTATACAGGGGTTCCGGATAAGGCGGTTCTAATGGTGTACTTTTTGTTTTGATCTGAATCCTTTTTTAGGAGCTCTGGGTTTTTATGTTTCTTAACATTGGACGTGATCGTCTCTTACTAGGTTGCTAGCTACCGCTGCAACCCGGATTGCTAGCTACCACTGCAACCCGGATAACCAGTGCCAAGCTATCTGTGAAAAAGAAAGAAAGAAAGAAAAAAATATCCCGTTTAGGCAGAATGTTGTAGTAGCTGCCACTTTTCTTGATTTTCAAGCCAATATATTTCTCTTGGTGTTCAAGCCAGGGGACAGACAGTTTACTATACACGGGTTTTGGACAAAGCGGTTCTAATGGTGTACTTTTTGTTTTTATCTGACTCCTTTGTTAGGAACTATGGGTTTTATATTTTTTAACATTGGACGTGAGCGTCTCTTACTACGTTGCTAGCTACCGCTGCAACCCGGATGCTAGCTACCGCTGCTACCCGGATTGTGTTTCGATCTGACTCTATTTTTACGAATTATGGGCTGTAAAATATTACAAACAGGAAAAAGCCTACGGCTTTTTCTTCTTTGAAATAGTAAGAGACGAACCTCAAACGATCAAGTAGCTAACTAAGTCCAATGCATGCAATAACTTTTTATTCCAATGATCGTCTTTTAATGTAACATATCAGTTACAATGGGAGGGAGATCGTTCTTTACTGTAAAAATTAAAAGATTAAAACTATTGTTCAGACACCATAAATATTTTTGCAGTTTATATTTTTAGCGATTCTGAACTAAAATAGAAAATAAAATAAAAATTAATTTTTTCAATTTTTACGTCACGTCGCTAATTAAGTCATGTATGGTTATTAGTACACAGTAGGTTTTAGATATTACGTCATGTCAATTATTACGTCATATATGGTTATTAGTAGATAATCGGTAAAATATTCGTTCTTTATTATAATGTCGTTCTTTATTTTAATTAGTTTTTTACCATATCGTAACAATTTGTAATATAATAATAATTAATTTTGTTAATTACAAAATGTTTTTATATTCCGCAGTTTTCTTTAAAATAAGCATTACACAACTCTTTATTATGACCACGAACTGTTTGATTTAACACTTAAGTTACTATGGGTTCAGTTACTATGGGTTCCTTATTGTAAGGAGAATAACGTGGTTAAAGTCAATTTTCTTGATTTTCAAGCCAATATATTTCCCTTGCTGTTCAAGCCAAGGGACAGAAAGTTTCCTATAAAGGGGTTTCCGACAAGGCGGTTCTAATGGTGTACTTTTTGTTTTGATCTGACTCCTTTCTTAGGAGCTATGGGTTTTTATATTTCTTAACATTGGACGTGATCGTCTCTTACTAGGTTGCTAGCTACCGCTGCAAACCGGATTGCTAGCTACCGCTGCAACCCGGATTTGATTGCTTCAATATTCAAATATCTTTGAAAAGACTGCAGTATGAAAATACATCAAAAATGCAATTTTTTTGACAAAATTGATTCTACTTTAAAAAGTATTTTACTTTTAATTGCAAAAGTGACTAGATGTTGCAATTTCCTTTAAAATGAGCTATTATACAGCTCTCTATGATTTTCCAGTGCCCAGCTAGTTGAGGAGGAAAATCAAGCGGAAACAAAAAAATATCCCGTTTGTGGAGAATAACGTGGTTAAAGTCAATTTTCTTGATTTTCAAGCCAATATATTTTCTTTGTTATTTAAGCCAAAGAGTGATAAGTTTCCTTAATAGGGGTTTTGGACAAGGTGGTTCTAATGGTGTAATTTTTGTTTTGATCTGACTCTTTTCTCAGGAGTTATGGGGTTTTATATTTTTTAACATTGGACGTGATCGTCTCTTACTAGGTTGCTAGCTACCGCTGCAACCCGGATAAAATTTTAAAAAGAAACTTGTTTATTTACATTCTAGCTAAAATAATGAAGATAATATGAATAAACCACAGTGTTCAGTTTCTTTGGACTTGAGTTCGTTTTTTAACTATAAATACAAACAGGAAAAAGCCTACGGCTTTTTCTTCTTTTAAATAGTAAGAGACGAAACTCAAACAATCAAGTAGCTAACTAAGTCCAATGTATGGAATGGTTTGTTATTTCAGTGATCGTCTTTTAATATAATTGCCTATGCAAGTTAGTATAGGGAAGAGTTCGATCTTTATTATAATTTCTCTATAATATAATATAAAATATAATAGAGAGAAAACCCAAATAGTCATATGTTTTATCAATAAATGGTACCTGAGAAAATGTCAGATATGTGTGCCAGGATGACTGTCTTTGAAGTAAGACAGAAGTATTTGGATTTTTTATGAAGAACAAAAGTCATATTTATGTGCACTCATCTTCAGCATTTCCTAATGATGACAAGGAGTCCAATGGTAGGGAATGGATCCTGAAGATATTCCATTACAAATTCCTGGTATCATGCGGGATCGAACCATATAACTTTAAGTTACGAAAGCTTAGCTTCTTCCGATACACCGGCACCAGGTAAGAAAATATATCATTTTGGGGAATGATGTAAATTAGTTGTAGACAAAGAATAAACAGGTATGTTCTTGCTCTTGTATTTAATTTTATATTTCTTAACATTGGACGTGATCGTCTCTTACTAGGTTGCTAGCTACCGCTGCAACCCGGATAAACAAACTGTTTGACAACCCATATTAGGTAAACCTTAGGTAAACAATATTAGGTAACTGATTACAAACAGGAAAAACCCTATGGCCTTTTCTTCTTTGGAGTAGTAAGAGACGACTCTCAAAGAATCAGGCAGCTAATCAAGTCCAATGTATGCAATGATTTGTTCTTCTAATGATCGTCTTTTAATATAACCAATGTATGGAATGGTTTGTTATTTCAGTGATCGTCTTTTAATGTAAATACTAAAAACAGTACCTCAGGAAAATATTACAAACAGGAAAAAGCCTACGGCTTTTCCTTCTTTGAAATAGTAAGAGACGAATCTCAAACGATCAAGTAGCTAACTAAGTCCAATGCATGCAATAACTTTTTATTCCAATGATAGTCTTTTAATGTAACATATCAGTTACTATGGGAGAGAGATCGTTCTTTACTGTAATATGTTTGAAAGACTGCAGTGTGAAAAGACATCAAAATGCAGTTTTTGGTGGAAAAATTTATTCTCTTTTAGAAATAATTTATTTTAGTTACTATAGATTTTTAACCCAATTAATTTCCTTTAAAATGAGCTATTGAACAACCCTCTACGATGTTCCAGTGCCAAGCTATCTCTGGATACAAAAAAAGAAAAAAAAGAAAAAAAAAGAAAAAAATATCCCGTTTAGGCAGAATGTTGTAGTAGCTGCCACTTTTCTTGATTTTCAAGCCAATATATTTCCCTTGCTGTTCAAGCCAAGGGACAGAAATTTTACTATGCAGGGGTTTTGGACAAGGCGGTTCTAATGGTGTACTTTTTGTTTTGATCTGACTCTTTTTTTAAGAACTATGGGTTTTTATATTTCTTAACATTGGACGTGATCGTCTCTTACTAGGTTGCTAGCTACCACTGCAACCCGGATATGATGACGTTCATTATTTATCTAGTAGGGTTTCAGACAAGGTATTTCTAATGATGTACTTTTGTTTTGATCTGACTCTATTTTTAGGAGTTTTGGGTTTTTATATTTCTTAGCATTGGACTGATCGTCTATTACTAGGTTGCTAGCTACTGCTGCAACCCAAATTCACATATATATTTATTTATGAGAGGCAGCCTGGCCGAGTGGTCCAAGGCACTGGTGTTAGCCACCAGTCTCTTCAGAGGCGTGGGTTCAATTCTTACCGCTGGTATACGATTATGTTTGAAAGACTGCAGTGTGAAAAGACATCAAAATGCAGTTTTTGGTGGAAAAATTTATTCTCTTTTAGAAATAATTTATTTTAGTTACTATAGATTTTTAACCCAATTAATTTCCTTTAAAATGAGCTATTGAACAACCCTCTACGATGTTCCAGTGCCAAGCTATCTTTGGATACAAAAAAAGAAAAAAAAAAGAAAAAATATCCCGTTTAGGCAGAATGTTGTAGTAGCTGCCACTTTTCTTGATTTTCAAGCCAATATATTTCCCTTGCTGTTCAAGCCAAGGGACAGAAATTTTACTATGCAGGGGTTTCGGACACGGCGGTTCTAATGGTGTACTGTTTGTTTTGATCTGACTCTTTTTTTAAGAACTATGGGTTTTTATATTTCTTAACATTGGACGTGATCGTCTCTTACTAGGTTGCTAGCTACCGCTGCAACCCGGATACTTGTCGAAAGATGAACGTGTATAAATATTGCATTCACTTATTACGTCACATATGGTTATCTTTTAATGTATTATTACAAACAGGAAAAAGCCTACGGCTTTTTCTTCCTTGGAATAGTAAGAGACGAACCTAAAAGAATCAGGCAGCTAAGTCCAATATAAGCAATGGTTTGTTCTTCCAATGATCATCTTTTAATTTGGTGTTTCTTACGAGGTTGCTAGCTACCACTACAACCCGGACTATGTAATTAATAGGTTGCTAGCTACCGCTGCAACCTAGATATTCTTATTTCTGCTACTATGGGCTAAGGGTCGTTCTTTACTGTAACTTTTAATGTAAATCTTATAATCGTCCAATGATCGTCTTTTAGTATAACTATATCATTACAAACAGGAAAAAGGCTACGGCTTTTTCTTGTTTGAAATAGTAAGAGACGAACCACAAGTAACTACCCCTGGAACCACCATATATCAGTTACTTTGCAAGAGAGATCGTTCTTTACTGTACTTTTGTCTAGCCTTCTCAATTGTTGCTTCTCTATAAAGTTTATCATTATGATAACGCTCCTTGATCTTTTGTCTAGCCTGCTCAATTCTTGCTTCTCTGTAATATTCATCATCATTATACCGTTCCTTGATCTTTTGTTTGGCTGTCTCAATTTTTGCATGTCTATAATCTTCATCATTGTGATAACACATCTTGCTGTTTTGTTTGATTACTTCTCGATATGCCTGGTCGGTTGAATACCTTTGTTTTTTTCTTTTCAAGATACTATCTCTGTTGTTTGTGTAGTACTGTTTTTTCAATATCCGTGCAGCTTGCTTGATTGAAACCATTATGTAATTATGAATGTGAACTTTTACAGTTCTGAAGCTTCTTATATAGTAACTTTCACTTAACAGGCCCGGGTTCGATTCCCGGTGTGGAAAAATTTTTAACTCTATAATCTTCAAACATTTGAACCTTTTATAATTTATAATGATGTATAATATAAATACTGTGATCTTAACTATAGTGAAGTTGCCTATGCAAGTTAGTATAGGGAAGAGTTCGATCTTTATTATAAAAATTGGATTATTTTTGACTTGGTGGGTGCAATGGGTAAATCTGAATGTTGAGAGAATTTTTCAAACTGGAAAAGTGACTTTTGCAGATTTGACTGTGCTATCTGAAAGGTGTTGCCAGATGACCATAGCACCAGATCATCAGCATATTGTAGATTCGTGTGGGGTAGGTTCATGTCCCAGAGATATAGGGCAAAAAGGAGGCAACTGAGGACTGCTCCCTGAGGTAGGCCTTTGGAAATTGTCTTTTGGGGTGAAGAGGCTGAACCAACACAAACAATGAAGCTTCGCACTTCTATGAAGGATTTAATAAAGGATACTAGCTTAGGAGGTACTCCAAGGTTTGCAAGTTTATTTAAAAGGATTTGGTGGTTCACATTGTCATAAGCTCCTTCAAAATCTAGGAAAGCTGCCACTAGGATATTATTTTTTGAGAAAGATTCATTTATTGCATTTGTTAGCAAAATGAAAGCATCTGTTGAGGAGTGGTATTTCCTGAATCCAGTTTGAGTGTGTGGGATCATGTTATTTTTCTCAACAAACCAGAGGAGTCTGTGATAAATCATTTTCTCCATTATTTTCCCCAACACATGAGTAATCATAATGGGCCTATAAGACTCAGGGTTATCTTTTGGTTTATTTTTCTTTAGGATTGGTATGAGGGACGAACATTTCCATATATTGGGGAACCTAGAAGATGCCCAAGCGTGATTATAACAATGTAGCAGTTCTTGTTTGTATGAAGGTGTGAGATTCTTTATCCATGTAGGGTGTATATTGTCTTAGCTGCTGCTAGTTTTGGACCTAATAAGATGTATTGCATTATTTAATTCCTGGATTGAAAATGGATTAGTTATGTACTTGGATCCTGGGCGTGGTTGGTAACAAGGGTTCATAGGAATTGTGGACAGTTTGCTTTGATTATTTGATGTTAGCTTATTAACAAAAAGAGTTGCAAATAGGTTAGCCTTTTCATTATCATTGTCATAATGGGTATTATTATGTATAAGCTCATACAGGAGTGGGTTGGTAGAAGTCTTTTTCCCACATATGTGGCTTATGACTTTATGTATAATTGGCTCATTTGTTTCTCTGGAGAGATTATTTGCAAAATTATTCCAGTATTTATATTTAGCATCTATTACAGTCCTTTTTAGATTAGATTCTGCTTGTAATTTTTTTAAATATGTAGTAGGTGTTGGTTTTTTTATGAATTCTGTCCTAGCTGCCTTTTTTATCCTCCATTTATTTAGGCACTCATTTGTCCACCATGCTTTAGGACTTTGTTTAGGGAATGTTTTCTTAGGTGTTGTCCTGGGGATAGCATGATTAGCTGTATTTATTAGTAAAGATGTCAACGCTTCAGCATGTGTGTCAACTGTTGTGTTAGAAATGCATGAACTTTGGGTGAAACTTGTAATTTCATCATTTAGCTTATTTTGGAAAATAGACCAATTTGCTTTAGTGTTGATATATTTGGATGTATGAGATAAAGTTTCAGCAGGTTCATTTAGGGAGCAAACTATAGCAAAGTGGTCTGTACATAGACTATCAATTTTATTTATGTAAATTTTGTTCAAAAAATTTAAAGACACAATTTGTAGGTCAATTGTGGAGAAATTGCCAGTTTTGGGGTTGAAATAAGTATTCAGGTTTGGAGGGGTAGCAACAACTAATTCATTATTATTTGAAGTCATATGCTCAATAAATTTATCAGCTTTATTTGCTGGTTTATTCCCCCACAAAAGGCTGTGGGCATTGAAATCACCACAAATAATGATATTTTTTAACATATTAGAATTATTTATATAATTAAAGAAATCCTTGGCATCTGTAGTTTGGCCATTAGGGTTATAAAAGCTTATTATGTAGGTTTTTAAATTATTCAGCCAAACACTTATACCAATTACATCAACATCATTTTCAAAATTTGGAAAATTGATGCCACAAAATTTTATATTATTATTAACTAATAAAGCTACACCACCTCCTTTTCTCTCTGAAGATCTATCCTTTCTCAGGATAGTATATCCCAGAGACTTAATTTGTTGATTTTGGGTTAAATGAGTTTCCTGGAGGCAAGCAATATTAATTGAATTATTATTCATAAATCATATTAGTTCATTTAGCTTATTTTCTGTGAGTGATCTTACATTCCATTGGAGTATTGATAAATGTTGTGTTGTTGATTTATTCTTCATATGACTGTGTATCAATGTTCAGCTTTGTTAAGAGTAAAGCAAGATCTTTTTTTGATTGAATGAGCATATCATCTGGGATGTAGATTTTTGTCAATTCTGCAATGATTTTTGTTTTCTTTAGTTGATGTATGTTCATGGCCTGAACTGCATTACAGTTTAGAATGAATTAGCATATATTTGGGGATTGCATTTTTGGTTGTGCATCCTGTTTGTTGGTTAAGGGATTGATTCCTGGTAGTGTTTCTGGTTTGTTTCTTCTTGGGAGGGAGGGCCAGGCTGGCCTCATCTCACCGGACAAGGAGGCTTGTTGGCTTGGTGAGTCCGTCTGATAGGGATTTGAGCTCGGGGGCTTAGAAGATGGTGTTTTATATGGGGTGCTTGATGCATTGGGGGCATTCGACTTGGGGGTTTTGGTTGGTTTCATGACAGGCTTTATTTGGTATTGTTGGGCAGTATTTGCTTCCCTTGCAGCAAACGGGTATGGGATGACTTTCTCTGTTGATATTTGGAGTGTTAGAGCTCTTTTCTTGTATGCAGGGCATAATGATTTATTTGTAGATTCATGAGGGCCTTTGCAATTGATGCATGTAGGCTGGGTGTTGTTGCAAGTTGTCAGCTCTTTAGGATGGAAAGATTTACAATTACTACACTCTTGGAGAATTTCATTGCATTTGTTTGTTGTGTGTCCCAGTTTGAAACACTTCTGACACTGAATAGGCTTAGGTTTGTATTCCTTGTGTGGTTTGATTTGCCCAAACAGGAATAATTTTTCTGGGATATCAATTTTATCCTTCAGTGTGAATAAGAAGGATCTACTAGTTTTTAGGCCATTAGAGTTGGGTTTTCGAAGTT
This sequence comes from Artemia sp. Qi Xiang Cuo, assembly GCF_049724085.1. NCBI lineage: Eukaryota > Metazoa > Arthropoda > Branchiopoda > Anostraca > Artemiidae > Artemia > Artemia sp. Qi Xiang Cuo. The sequence goes on along the minus strand of NC_142794.1, from coordinate 104,244,926 downwards.
GGGTAACATCCTCAACTGGGATTGTGTTTCCAGCCCTATCTGAAAGGCCTTCTTTTAACTCCTGAGTAGATATCTCTGGGGGAACATTATAAACTACTATTTTTGTTGGTGATTGTTTAGGGTTCCAATTAGATGCAATAATTGGGTTATTCAGAAGGGATTTAAGGTTAATTATTGTATCTGCTGATTTCTGATCTTCTACAGCTATTAGCAGAGATCCATCATGGTTAATGTTAAGAGAGAACATTGATTTTAGCAGTTTAAAAATTGCAACTCTTATTGCAGAGATCATTTTTATTTCAAAAGGGGTAGTGGGAGTAATTTTAAGGTAAATTCCTAAGTTTTTGGAGGGAGGATCTTGGGCAGGGAGAGGGGAAATGCTTTTAATTGGGGAGATTTTTTTCCTTTTTTTTGAACTTCTAGAGAGGACCTCTTGAAACCCATTATCATCATTTATGGTTACATTAGCCCCCACACTTATCATTGTCCTATTCTCCGAATTGGAGCTATCATTAGAACTTTGAGATAGGGTCCTTGACCAGCCAGGATGGGTATCTTTCACTGAAATTTGATTTGGGATCTGGGGAGACTTTTTTTTTTGGAGGACTTCTAATCATTGCCTATTGGAAAAAGCTTTAAACACAAAAATAAAACCAAAACAAGAAAGGAAAATAGATGATATCAAACCGTCTGCACTATACTATGGGGAGGATAAACACCACAGTATAGCCCTGAGGATGACTTGAGCAGAATTGGTTTAGTACAACTGCTGATTAGAAGAGATAATAATCACAAGAAAATATATTTCGAATTTCTTATAAGGTTGGTTGCTTCTTCTGTTACGCATCTGATGCCTTCCCAAGGCCAGAACATAATTTGCACTTTAGTGAAAAAAAATATATTTTTACTTTTATAACTTTAATACATCACTTAATACAAGCATATTGATTAACATCTAGCAGTGTATGCATATTAAACTGACAATGCACAATCATTTATATTGTTTTCTTTCTAGCACATATTAAGTTCTAACATTGTGAAGGAGTAGGGAGCTTGAGCCCAACTCGTATTAGGTTTTGCTCGTTTTGAGTTTGACTCAGTTATTTATATTAATTTCTGTTCGTTTTGGGTTTCATTTATTTACCGATGCTGATTTGTGGTGATTTGATAGATACCAAAATCCTTACTGTATTACAAACAGGAAAAAGCCTATGGCTTTTTCTTAATTGGAATAGTAAGAGACGACCTGGCTACAACCTACGATTATGACATCATTGATCAATCTTTAACATTAATTATAATCTTATTTTAGTTACTATGGGCTGGAATTTTGTTCTTTACTGTAATTAACTACAAAAAGGTTTCTATATACAGCAATTTCCGTTAAAATAAGCAATTACACAGCTCTTTATAATATGTTGGTTTAATACTTCAGTTACTATGGGTTACAGTTCGTTCCTTAATGTAATGCAACCCGGATTGCCTATGCAAGTTAGTATAGGGAAGAGTTCGATCTTTATTATAACTATTACTGATTAGGCATCATAAACATTTTTGCAGTTTACGTAATAATTTTAGCAATTAAGCCAAAAAAGAAAAATTTGGTTCCAGGAGTTTCGGTTACTATTGAGACAAGTAGCTATTATTACTATAGAGTTCATTACCATGAACTGTTTGACTACTTCAAAATTCAAATATCTTTGAAAAGACTGCAGTATGAAAATACATCAAAAATGCAATTTTTTTGACAAAATTGATTCTATTTTAAAAAGTATTTTTATTTTAATTACAAAAGGCACTAGATGTAGCAATTTCCTTTAAAATGAGCTATTATACAGCTCTCTATAATTTTCCAGTGCCCAGCTAGCTGAGGAGAAAGATCAAGCGGAAAGAAAAAAATATCCCGTTTGTGGAGAATAACGTGGTTAAAGTCAATTTTCTTGATTTTCAAGCCAATATATTTTCTTTGTTATTCAAGCCAAAGGGCGGTAAGTTTCCGTTATAAAGATTTCGGACAAGGCGGTTCTAATGGTGTACTTTTTGTTTTGATCTGACTCTTTTTTTAGGAGTTGAGGGGTTTTATATATCTTAACATTGGAGGTGATCGTCTCTTACTAAGTTGCTAGCTACCGCTGCAACCCGGAAAACATTCAAACCTTTTATAATTTATAATGATGTATAATATAAATACTGTAATCTTCACTATAGTGAAGTTGCCTATGCATGTTAGTATAGGGAAGAGTTCGATCTTTATTATAGGCGTATAAAATTTAGTATATGCAAGAGGTCGTTCTTTATTATAATACCGCTGGTATACGATTATGTTTGAAAGACTGCAGTGTGAAAAGACATCGAAAATGCAGTTTTTGGTGAAAAAATTTATTCTCTTTTAGAAATAATTTATTTTAGTTACAAAAGGTTTTTAACCCAATTAATTTTCTTTAAAATGAGCTATTGAACAACCCTCTACGATGTTCCAGTGCCAAGCTATCTGTGGAAAAGAAAAAAGAAAAGAGAAAAAAATATCCCGTTTGGGGAGAATAACGTGGTTAAAGTCAATTTTCTTGATTTTCAAGCCAATATATTTCCCTTGCTGTTCAAGCCAAGGGACAGAAAGTTTCCTATACAGGGGTTTCGGACAAGGTGGATCTAATGGTGTACTTTTTGTTTTGATCTGACTCCTTTGTTCGGAACTATGGGTTTTTATATTTCTTAACATTGGACGTGATCGTCTCTTACTAGGTTGCTAGCTACCGCTTCAACCCGGATTCTTTACTCTAATAATAATTGACAAACACCATTTTTGATAAGTTATATCGGTCCTTTATGTAATTTTTTAAGCCTGATGAAGATTTAACTAATAAAATATATAAAAAAAAATAATATCCCGGGAAAAAAATATCCCGTTTGGGGAGAATAACGTGGTTAAAGTCAATTTTCTTGATTTTCAAGCCAATATATAATTTGCACTGGAACATCGTAGAGAGTTGTTCAATGGCTCATTTTAAAGGAAATTAATTTGGTTAAAAATCTTTAGTAACTAAAATAAATCCGGGTTGCAGAGGTAGCTAGCTTACTATTAAGAGAAGATGACGTCCAATGTTAAGAAATATGAAAACCAGTAACTCCTAAAAAAACAGTCAGATCGAAACAAAAAGTACACCATTAGAACCGCCTTGTCTGAAACCCCTATAAAGGAAACTTATCGTCGTTTGGTTTAAATAAAAAAGAAAATCTCTTGGCTTGAAAATCAAGAAAATTGACTTTAACCACGTTATTCTCCACAAACGGTATATTTTTTTCTTTCTTCTTTCTCTTCTACAGATAGCTTGGCACTGGAACATCGTAGAGAGTTGTTCAATAGCTCATTTTAAAGGAAAACTCTAGATCTAGTGCCATTTGTACTTAATTTAAAAATAATCATTTTTTACGAGAAACTTAATTTTTTATATGCAATATTGATCAATGACGTCATAGTCGTTGGGTGAGATTTAAATTGGCTCGAAAATCAAGAAAACTGGCAGCTACTACAGCATTCTGCCTTAACGGAATTTTTTCTCTTTTACATTAAGAAACGAATTGTAGCCCTTGTGGTAACGAACTGTGTACCAAGAGTGACTGGTCTCAATAGTAACCGCGACTCCAAAAAACGGAATTTTAATATCAATAGAAAAATCAAAAAATTGGATTTGTATGCTGATTTTAAATATTTAAGTTTCATCAATTACAGTAAAGAACAACATGGCCATGTTAACTGAAATAATCTATTAACAATATAACTTCAAACAAACATCTTTTAAAAGTTGCTTCTCTAAGGTATGTTATATAAAAGATCAGTCCTGTTAATCAAAAGGGCGGTAAGTTTCCTTTATAGGGATATCGGACAAGGCGGTTCTAATGGTGTAATTTTTATTTTGATCTGACTCTTTTTTTTAGGACTTAGATGTTTTCATATTGCTTAACCTTGGACGTGATCGTCTCTTACAAGGTTGCTAGCTACCGCTGCAACCCGAATGTTTTATGTGTAACATATTTTTCATAAGTCTTCGATAGTACAATGGTAAGCAATCCCGGTTGTCACGAGGGTGATCGTTGTTTGAATCCAAGTTAGAAGGAATTTTTAATATATTGACTGCAAATAAAACTGTTCAAGACTATACTATAGTTAGGTGACCTAACCAAGTTAGTATAGGCAAGAGCTCGTTCTCAATTACAACTTCTATTAATTAGTACTACATTAGATTCTCTCGACTAACATCGATCCTTTATATAGCTGCAACCCGGATGTCAAAAACCACCATATATCAGTTACTATTGGGGAGAGATCGTTCTTTACTGTAATTCAAATATCTTTGAAAAGACTGCAGTATGAAAATACATCAAAAATGCAATTTTTTTGACAAAATTGATTCTACTTTAAAAAGTATTTTATTTTTAAATACAAAAGTGACTAGATGTTGCAATTTCCTTTAAAATGAGCTATTATACAGCTCTCTATGATTTTCCAGTGCCCAGCTAGCTGAGCAGAAAGAAAAAGCGGAAAGAAAAAAATATCCCGTTTGTGGAGAATAACGTGGTAAAAGTCAATTTTCTTGATTTTCAAGCCAATATATTTTCTTTGTTATTCAAGCCAAAGGGCGGTAAGTTTCCTTTATAGAGGATTCGGACAAGGCGGTTCTAATGGTGTACTTTTTGTTTTGATCTGACTCTGTTTTTAGGAGTTGGGGGGTTTTATATTTCTTGACATTGGAGGTGATCGTCTCTTACTAGGTTGCTAGCTACCGCTGCAACCCGGATTAAAATTTTCAGGTATTTATCTTGTTTGAATTACAAAATTAGTATTATTGGTTAGACACCATAAATATTTTTGCAGTTTACATAATAAGTTTAGTGATTCTGGACTGAAAACTAAAATAATTGCAATTATGAGACAATAATATGGAGATATGTACTTTACGGGTTACAGGATACAATAATAAATTTGAACTGAGATGAAAAAAAATTTCTTCCAGGAGACAAAAAGCAAAACTAATTTTAGAATTTTCATGTATTTTTGTTGTTTAAATTAAAAAATTACTATTACTGATTAGGCATCATAAATATTTTTGCAGTTTACATAATAATTTTAGCGATTAAGCCAAAAAAGAAAATTTTGGTTCCAGGAGTTTCGGTTACTATTGAGACAAGTAGCTATTATTACTATAGAGTTCATTACATGGACTGTTTTATTGCTTCAAAATTCAAATATCTTTGAAAAGACTGCAGTATGAAAATACATCAAAAATGCAATTTTTTTGACAAAATTGATTCTACTTTAAAAAGTATTTTATTTTTAAATACAAAAGTGACTAGATGTTGCAATTTCCTTTAAAATGAGCTATTATACAGCTCTCTATGATTTTCCAGTGCCCAGCTAGCTGAGCAGAAAGAAAAAGCGGAAAGAAAAAAATATCCCGTTTGTGGAGAATAACGTGGTAAAAGTCAATTTTCTTGATTTTCAAGCCAATATATTTTCTTTGTTATTCAAGCCAAAGGGAGGTAAGTTTCCTTTATAGAGGATTCGGACAAGGCGGTTCTAATGGTGTACTTTTTGTTTTGATCTGACTCTTTTTTTAGGAGTTGGGGGGTTTTATATTTCTTGACATTGGAGGTGATCGTCTCTTACTAGGTTGCTAGCTACCGCTGCAACCCGGATTACTAACAAGAAAAAGCCTATGGCATTTCCTTAATTGGAATAGTAAGAGACGACCTGGCTACAACCTACGATTATGACTTCATTGATCAATCTTTAACATTAATTATAATCTTATTTTAGTTACTATGGGCTGGAAGTTTGTTCTTTACTGTAATTAACTACAAAAAGGTTTCTATATACAGCAATTTCCGTTAAAATAAGCAATTACACAGCTCTTTATAATATGTTGGTTTAATACTTCAGTTACTATGGGTTACAGTTCGTTCCTTAATGTAATGCAACCCGGATTGCCTATGCAAGTTAGTATAGGGAAGAGTTCGATCTTTATTATAACTATTACTGATTAGGCATCATAAACATTTTTGCAGTTTACGTAATAATTTTAGCAATTAAGCCAAAAAAGAAAAATTTGGTTCCAGGAGTTTCGGTTACTATTGAGACAAGTAGCTATTATTACTATAGAGTTCATTACCATGAACTGTTTGACTACTTCAAAATTCAAATATCTTTGAAAAGACTGCAGTATGAAAATACATCAAAAATGCAATTTTTTTGACAAAATTGATTCTACTTTAAAAAGTATTTTTATTTTTAATTACAAAAGTGCCCTAGATGTTGCAATTTCCTTTAAAATGAGCTATTATACAGCTCTCTATGATTTTCCAGTGCCCAGCTAGCTGAGGAGAAAGATCAAGCGGAAAGAAAAAAATATCCCGTTTGTGGAGAATAACGTGGTTAAAGTCAATTTTCTTGATTTTCAAGCCAATATATTTTCTTTGTTATTCAAGCCAAAGGGCGGTAAGTTTCCGTTATAGAAGATTTCGGACAAGGCGGTTCTAATGGTGTACTTTTTGTTTTGATCTGACTCTTGTTTTTAGGAGTTGGGGGGTTTTATATTTCTTGACATTGGAGGTGATCGTCTCTTACTAGGTTGCTAGCTACCGCTGCAACCCGGATTAACATTGGACGTGATCGTCTCTTACTAGGTTGCTAGCTACCGCTGTAAACCGGAAGCTGCTAGCTACCACTGCAACCCAGATTTGTTACTATATACTATATATTACCTATACTATAGTTAAGTGGCCTATAAAATTTAGTATAGGCAAAAGGTCGTTCTTTATTATATCTCAATTTACAAAGATCAGCCTGCATTTTTGCCATCTTCTTGTATTTCTGAATGTAATTTTTCCCTTTGTCCTTATGCGTTCTTCGGTACAACCTCGCAGAGAATTTAATTTTTTCATTATAGCTTTTGTCACCCCAGTATCTACCCATTATTCTGGTAGCAACTTTTTTCTTATGTTTGTTTCGGTAATCTATATCGTTATCATACCGTTCCTTGCTCTTTTGTTTCGCTGTCTCAATTTTCCCTTCTCGATACCCCTGATCCGTAAGATACCTCTGTTTTGCTCTGTCATATTTCATTTTCTTAAATCCTGGATCACAAGACATCTTAGTAGCAATCCTTACGCGTGCTCGAGCTTTATTGCGTTTGGTGGCATTTTTATCTCTTTTAAATAAACTTTTCTTATATTTCAGGATGTTAGCTTTATTTTTTGTGTAGTAAAGTTTTCTATTAGTAGAAATTTGGATTGTTCTATTTTGATATTGTTTTTGGTTATTCTTTCTTTTTTTCCACTCGCGTGAGACCATATTTTTTCAAGATTTAAAATTATTAAGCACACAAAATCCCGTGTCGAGTATCTAAAACCTAGCATAAAACAAAACTAATTTTGAAATTTTCAGGTATTTATCTTGTTTGAATTACAAAATTAGTATTATTGGTTAGACACCATAAATATTTTTGCAGTTTAAATAATAAGCTTAGTGATTCTGGAATGAAAACTAAAATAATTGCAATTATGAGACAATAATATGGAGATATGTACTTTACGGGTTACAGGATACAATAATAAATTTGAACTGAGATGAAAAAAAAATTTCTTCCAGGAGACAAAAAGCAAAACTAATTTTAGAATTTTCATGTATTTTTGTTGTTTAAATTAAACAATTACTATTACTGATTAGGCATCATAAATATTTTTGCAGTTTACATAATAATTTTAGCGATTAAGCCAAAAAAGGAAATTTTGGTTCCAGGAGTTTCGGTTACTATTGAGACAAGTAGCTATTATTACTATAGAGTTCATTACATGGACTGTTTTATTGCTTCAAAATTCAAATATCTTTGAAAAGACTGCAGTATGAAAATACATCAAAAATGCAATTTTTTTGACAAAATTGATTCTACTTTAAAAAGTATTTTATTTTTAAATACAAAAGTGACTAGATGTTGCAATTTCCTTTAAAATGAGCTATTATACAGCTCTCTATGATTTTCCAGTGCCCAGCTAGCTGAGCAGAAAGAAAAAGCGGAAAGAAAAAAATATCCCGTTTGTGGAGAATAACGTGGTAAAAGTCAATTTTCTTGATTTTCAAGCCAATATATTTTCTTTGTTATTCAAGCCAAAGGGAGGTAAGTTTCCTTTATAGAGGATTCGGACAAGGCGGTTCTAATGGTGTACTTTTTGTTTTGATCTGACTCTTTTTTAGGAGTTGGGGGGTTTTATATTTCTTGACATTGGAGGTGATCGTCTCTTACTAGGTTGCTAGCTACCGCTGCAACCCGGATTGCTAGCTACCGCTGCAACCCGGATTATGACGTCACAAGGTAATGATTTTATTGACGTCATAGCGCAATGATATTATTTCATGACGTCTTCAGAAACAACAATATAATTTCGTGTTTGTCTATTCACGTCATAGCTCTAATATAAAACTATGACGACATTCAATATTTATCTAGTAGGATTTCAGACAAGGTAATTCTAATGATGCACTTTTGTTTTGATCTGACTCTATTTTTAGGAGTTTTGTTATATTTCTTAGCATTGGACTGATCGTCTCTTACTAGATTGCTAGCTACTGCTGCAACCCGGATTCACATATATATTATTTATGAGAGGCAACCTGGCCGAGTGGTCCAAGGCACTGGTGTTAACCACCAGTCTCTTCGGAGGCGTGGGTTCAAATCTTACCGCTGGTATACGATTATGTTTGAAAGACTGCAGTGTGAAAAGACATCGAAAATGCAGTTTTTGGTGGAAAAATTTATTCTCTTTTAGAAATAATTTATTTTAGTTACAAAAGGTTTTTAACCCAATTAATTTCCTTTAAAATGAGCTATTGAACAACCCTCTACGATGTTCCAGTGCCAAGCTATCTCTGGAAACAAAGAAAAAAAAAAGAAAAAAATATCCCGTTTAGGAAGAATGTTGTAGTAGCTGCCACTTTTCTTGATTTTCAAGCCAATATATTTCCCTTTCTGTTCAAGCCAAGGGACAGAAAGTTTCCTATACAGGGGTTTCGGACAAAGCGGTTCTAATGGTGTACTTTTTGTTTTGATCTGACTCCTTTTTTAGGAACTATGGGTTTTTATATTTCTTAACATTGGACGTGATCGTCTCTTACTAGGTTGCTAGCTACCGCTGCAACCCGGATTTGTGAAGCCAATCTGTCACATTCGGGTCGGCTCCAAAGCTCAGCAGCAGTTGACAACTGGACAGTTTGCCTTTTATTACAAAACTTTTAAATAAACTTGTCTGATATTTCAGGATGTTAGCTTTATTTTTTGTGTAGTAAAGTTTTTTATTAGTAGAAATTTGGATTGCTCTATTTTGATATTGTTTTTGGTTATTCTTTCTTTTTTTCCACTCGCGGGAGACCATATTTTTTCAAGGTTTAAAATTATTAAGTACACAATACCCCGTGTCGAGTATCTAAAACCTAGCATAAAAAAAAACTAATTTTTAAATTTTCAGGTATTTATCTTGTTTGAATTACAAAATTAGTATTATTGGTTAGACACCATAAATATTTTTGCAGTTTACATAATAAGTTTAGTGATTCTGGACTGACAACTAAAATAATTGCAATTATAAGACAATAATATGGCTTACGGGTTACAAACCAAAAAAGTTTGGTTCCAGGATAAAATAATAACTTTGAACTGAGATGAAAAAAATTTTTCTTCCAGGAGACAAAAAGTAAAACTAATTATAAAATTTTCATGTATTTTTGTTGTTTAAATTAAGAACTTACTATTACTGATTAGACATCATAAATATTTTTGCAGTTTACATAATAGTTTTAGCGATTAGGCCAAAACAGAAAATTTTGGAGTTCATTACCATGAACTGTTTTGATTGCTTCAAAATTCAAATATCTTTGAAAAGACTGCAGTATGAAAATACATCAGAAATGCAATTTTTTTGACAAAATTGATTCTACTTTAAAAACTATTTTATTTTTAATTACAAAAGTGACTAGATGTTGCAATTTCCTTTAAAATGAGCTATTATACAGTTGTCTATGATTTTCCAGTGCCCAGCTAGCTGAGCAGAAAAAAAAAGCGGAAAGAAAAAAATATCCCGTTTGTGGAGAATAACGTGGTAAAAGTCAATTTTCTTGATTTTCAAGCCAATATATTTTCTTTGTTATTCAAGCCAAAGGGCGGTAAGTTTCCTTTATAGAGGATTCGGACAAGGCAGTTCTAATGGTGTACTTTTTGTTTTGATCTGACTCTGTTTTTAGGAGTTGGGGGGTTTTATATTTCTTGACATTGGAGGTGATCGTCTCTTACTAGGTTGCTAGCTACCGCTGCAACCCGGATTAGCATTGGACTGATCGTCTCTTACTAGGTTGCTAGCTACCGCTGTAAACCGGAAGCTGCTAGCTACCACTGCAACCCAGATTTGTTACTATATACTATATATTACCTATACTATAGTTAAGTGGCCTATAAAATTTAGTATAGGCAAAAGGTCGTTCTTTATTATATCTCAATTTACAAAGATCAGCCTGCATTTTTGCCATCTTCTTGTATTTCTGAATGTAATTTTTCCCTTTGTCCTTATGCGTTCTTCGGTACAACCTCGCAGAGAATTTAATTTTTTCATTATAGCTTTTGTCACCCCAGTATCTACCCATTATTCTGGTAGCAACTTTTTTCTTATGTTTGTTTCGGTAATCTATATCGTTATCATACCGTTCCTTGCTCTTTTGTTTCGCTGTCTCAATTTTCCCTTCTCGATACCCCTGATCCGTAAGATACCTCTGTTTTGCTCTGTCATATTTCATTTTCTTAAATCCTGGATCACAAGACATCTTAGTAGCAATCCTTACGCGTGCTCGAGCTTTATTGCGTTTGGTGGCATTTTTATCTCTTTTAAATAAACTTTTCTTATATTTCAGGATGTTAGCTTTATTTTTTGTGTAGTAAAGTTTTCTATTAGTAGAAATTTGGATTGTTCTATTTTGATATTGTTTTTGGTTATTCTTTCTTTTTTCCACTCGCGTGAGACCATATTTTTTCAAGATTTAAAATTATTAAGCACACAAAATCCCGTGTCGAGTATCTAAAACCTAGCATAAAACAAAACTAATTTTAAAATTTTCAGGTATTTATCTTGTTTGAATTACAAAATTATTATTATTTGTTAGACAACATAAATATTTTTTCATTTTAATTAATAATCTTAGCTTTTCTTTAATTAAAACTAAAATAATTGCAATTATTATAAAATAATATGGAGATATGTACTTTAGGGGTTACAGGATACAATAATAAATTTGAACTGAGATGAAAAAAAAATTTCTTCCAGGAGACAAAAAGCAAAACTAATTTTAGAATTTTCATGTATTTTTGTTGTTTAAATTAAACAATTACTATTACTGATTAGGCATCATAAATATTTTTGCAGTTTACATAATAATTTTAGCGATTAAGCCAAAAAAGGAAATTTTGGTTCCAGGAGTTTCGGTTACTATTGAGACAAGTAGCTATTATTACTATAGAGTTCATTACATGGACTGTTTTATTGCTTCAAAATTCAAATATCTTTGAAAAGACTGCAGTATGAAAATACATCAAAAATGCAATTTTTTTGACAAAATTGATTCTACTTTAAAAAGTATTTTATTTTTAAATACAAAAGTGACTAGATGTTGCAATTTCCTTTAAAATGAGCTATTATACAGCTCTCTATGATTTTCCAGTGCCCAGCTAGCTGAGCAGAAAGAAAAAGCGGAAAGAAAAAAATATCCCGTTTGTGGAGAATAACGTGGTAAAAGTCAATTTTCTTGATTTTCAAGCCAATATATTTTCTTTGTTATTCAAGCCAAAGGGAGGTAAGTTTCCTTTATAGAGGATTCGGACAAGGCGGTTCTAATGGTGTACTTTTTGTTTTGATCTGACTCTTTTTTTAGGAGTTGGGGGTTTTTATATCTCTTGACATTGGAGGTGATCGTCTCTTACTAGGTTGCTGCTACCGCTGCAACCCGGATTGCTAGCTACCGCTGCAACCCGGATTATGACGTCACAAGGTAATGATTTTATTGACGTCATAGCGCAATGATATTATTTCATGACGTCTTCAGAAACAACAATATAATTTCGTGTTTGTCTATTCACGTCATAGCTCTAATATAAAACTATGACGACATTCAATATTTATCTAGTAGGATTTCAGACAAGGTAATTCTAATGATGCACTTTTGTTTTGATCTGACTCTATTTTTAGGAGTTTTGTTATATTTCTTAGCATTGGACTGATCGTCTCTTACTAGATTGCTAGCTACTGCTGCAACCCGGATTCACATATATATTATTTATGAGAGGCAACCTGGCCGAGTGGTCCAAGGCACTGGTGTTAACCACCAGTCTCTTCGGAGGCGTGGGTTCAAATCTTACCGCTGGTATACGATTATGTTTGAAAGACTGCAGTGTGAAAAGACATCGAAAATGCAGTTTTTGGTGGAAAAATTTATTCTCTTTTAGAAATAATTTATTTTAGTTACAAAAGGTTTTTAACCCAATTAATTTCCTTTAAAATGAGCTATTGAACAACCCTCTACGATGTTCCAGTGCCAAGCTATCTCTGGAAACAAAGAAAAAAAAAAGAAAAAAATATCCCGTTTAGGAAGAATGTTGTAGTAGCTGCCACTTTTCTTGATTTTCAAGCCAATATATTTCCCTTTCTGTTCAAGCCAAGGGACAGAAAGTTTCCTATACAGGGGTTTCGGACAAGGCGGTTCTAATGGTGTACTTTTTGTTTTGATCTGACTCCTTTTTTAGGAACTATGGGTTTTTATATTTCTTAACATTGGACGTGATCGTCTCTTACTAGGTTGCTAGCTACCGCTGCAACCCGGATTTGTGAAGCCAATCTGTCACATTCGGGTCGGCTCCAAAGCTCAGCAGCAGTTGACAACTGGACAGTTTGCCTTTTATTACAAAACTTTTAAATAAACTTTTCTGATATTTCAGGATGTTAGCTTTATTTTTTGTGTAGTAAAGTTTTTTATTAGTAGAAATTTGGATTGCTCTATTTTGATATTGTTTTTGGTTATTCTTTCTTTTTTTCCACTCGCGGGAGACCATATTTTTTCAAGGTTTAAAATTATTAAGTACACAATACCCCGTGTCGAGTATCTAAAACCTAGCATAAAAAAAAACTAATTTTTAAATTTTCAGGTATTTATCTTGTTTGAATTACAAAATTAGTATTATTGGTTAGACACCATAAATATTTTTGCAGTTTACATAATAAGTTTAGTGATTCTGGACTGAAAACTAAAATAATTGCAATTATAAGACAATAATATGGCTTACGGGTTACAAACCAAAAAAAGTTTGGTTCCAGGATAAAATAATAACTTTGAACTGAGATGAAAAAAATTTTTCTTCCAGGAGACAAAAAGTAAAACTAATTATAAAATTTTCATGTATTTTTGTTGTTTAAATTAAGAAATTACTATTACTGATTAGACATCATAAATATTTTTGCAGTTTACATAATAGTTTTAGCGATTAGGCCAAAACAGAAAATTTTGGAGTTCATTACCATGAACTGTTTGATTGCTTCAAAATTCAAATATCTTTGAAAAGACTGCAGTATGAAAATACATCAGAAATGCAATTTTTTTGACAAAATTGATTCTACTTTAAAAACTATTTTATTTTTAATTACAAAAGTGACTAGATGTTGCAATTTCCTTTAAAATGAGCTATTATACAGTTGTCTATGATTTTCCAGTGCCCAGCTAGCTGAGCAGAAAAAAAAAGCGGAAAGAAAAAAATATCCCGTTTGTGGAGAATAACGTGGTAAAAGTCAATTTTCTTGATTTTCAAGCCAATATATTTTCTTTGTTATTCAAGCCAAAGGGTGGTAAGTTTCCTTTATAGAGGATTCGGACAAGGCGGTTCTAATGGTGTACTTTTCGTTTTGATCTGGCTCTTTTTTTAGGAGTTGGGGGGTTTTATATTTCTTAACATTGGAGGTGATCGTCTCTTACTAGGTTGCTAGCTACCGCTGCAACCCGGATAGTATAGGCAAAAGGTTGTTCTTTATTATAACTATACAGGGGTTTCGGACAAGGCAGTTCTAATGGTGTACTTTTTGTTTTGATCTGACTCCTTTTTTAGGAGCTATGGGTTTTTATATTTCTCAACATTGGACGTGATCTTCTCTTACTAGGTTGCTAGCTACCGCTGCAACCCGGATATATCGGAAGTATTTTTAGAAGGAAATAAGTTTTTTATATTTTAAGTACATATTACATATTACTCACGGTAAAAAAAAGTTTACTTTTAGAACCCCCTTGTCCGATACCCGTACATAGGATTTGCTATAATTAACAAAATAAACCATATTAAAAACAGGAAAAAGCGTACGGCTTTTTCTTCTTTGAAATAGTAAGAGACGAATCTTAAAACATCAATTAGCTAACTAAGTTCAATATATCTTACTAGGTTGCTAGCTGCCGCTGCAACCCGGACTAAGTTTCAGCCATCTCTACAGCCATGATACTGATGGAAATTACATAATCCCTATTTATGTTTCAGTTAATATGGGCTAGGTGTCGTTCTTTATTGTAATTCTAGCCGACTTTTCAACAGCATCCGCTCTTTCAAAGAGAATTTTAATCTGTAATTTTGAATACTTTTCGTGATCCTGGTAAAACATGCGTAAAATGTTTCTCAATTTACGAAGATCAGCCTGCATTTTTGCCATCTTCTTGTATTTCTGAATGTAATATTTCCCTTTGTCCTTATGCGTTCTTCGGTACAACCTCGCAGATAATTTAATTTTTTCATTATAGCTTTTGTAACCCCAGTATCTACCCATTATTCTGGTAGCAACTTTTTTCTTATTTTTGTTTCGGTAATCTTCATCATTATCATACCGTTCCTTGCTCTTTTGTCTGGCCTGCTCAATTGTTGCTTCTCTATAAAGTTTATCATTCTGATAACGCTCCTTGATCTTTTGTCTAGCCTGCTCAATTCTTGCTTCTCTGTAATATTCATCATTATCATATTGTTCCTTGCTCTTTTGTCTAGCCTGCTCAATTGTTGCTTCTCTGTAATCTTCATCATTACCATACCGTTCCTTGATCTTTTGTTTGGCTGTCTCAATTTTTGCATGCCTATAATCTTCATCATTGTGATAACAAATCTTGCTGTTTTGTTTTGCTCTCTCAATTATTACTTCTCGATACGCCTGGTCGGTTGAATACCTTTACTTTTTTCTTTTCAAGTTACTATCTCTGTTGTTTGTGTAGTACTGTTTTTTCAACTTGCGTGCAGCTTGCTTGATTGAAACCATTATGTAATTATGAATGAGAACATTTACAGTTCTGACGCTTCTTGTATACTAATTATGACGTCACGGCGTAATGATTTTATTTCATGATGACGTCATGGCACAATGATATTATTTCATGACGTCTTCAGAAACCACAACATAATATCGTGTTTTTCTATTCACGTCATAGCTCTAATATAAAGCTATGACGACATTCATTATTTATCTGGTAGGGTTTCAGACAAGGTAATTCTAATGATGTACTTTTGTTTTGATCTGACTCTATTTTTAGGAGTTTTGTTATATTTATTAGCATTGGACTGATCGTCTCTTACTAGGTTGCTAGCTACTGCTGCAACCCAGATTCACATATATATATTATTTATGAGAGGCAGCCTGGCCGAGTGTTCCAAGGCACTGTTGTTAGCCACCAGTCTCTTTGGAGGCGTGGGTTCAAATCTTACCGCTGGTATACGATTCTGTTCGAAATACTGCAGTGTGAAAAGACATCAAAAATGCAGTTTTTGGTGGAAAAATTTATTCACTTTTAGAAATAATTTATTTTAGTTACAAAAGGTTTTTAACCCAATTAATTTCCTTTAAAATGAGCCATTGAACAACTCTCTACGATGTTCCAGTGCCAAGCTATCTCTGGATACAAAAGAAAAAAAGAAAAAAATATCCCGTTTAGGCAGAATGTTATAGTAGCTGCCACTTTTCTTGATTTTCAAGCCAATATATTTCCCTTGCTGTTCAAGCCAAGGGACATAAAGTTTCCTATACAGGGGTTTCGGACAAGGCGGTTCTAATGGTGTACTTTTTGTTTTGATCTGACTCCTCTGTTAGGAACTATGAGTTTTTATATTTCTTAACATTGGACGTGATTGTCTCTTACTAGGGTGCTAGCCTACTAGGTTGCTAGCTACTGCTGCAACCCCGATAATTTAATACCGCTTTAACCCAGATTCTACGCTATATGATTACAAACAGGAAAAAGCCTACGGCTTTTTCTTCTTTGAAATAGTAAGAGACGAACCTCAAACAATCAAGTAGCTAACTAGGTCCAAAGTATGCAATGGTTTGTTATTCCAATGATCGTCTCTTAATATAATGAAAGAGTGCAATGTGAAAAGACATCAAAAATGCAGTTTTTGGTGGAAAAATTTATTCTCTTTTAGAAATGATTTTTTTTGTTACTAAAAGATTTGTAACCCAATTAATTTTCTTTAAAATGAGCCATTGAACAACTATCTACGATGTTCCAGTGCCAAGCTATCTCTGGAAACAAAGAAAAAAAATATCCCGTTTAGGCAGAATGTTGTAGTAGCTGCCCCTTTTCTTGATTTTCAAGCCAATATATTTCCCTTGCTGTTCAAGCCAAGGGACAGAAAGTTTACTATACAGGGGTTTCGGATAAGGTGGTTCTAATGGTGTACTTTTTGTTTTGATCTGACCCCTTTTTTAGGAGCTATGGTTTATATATTTCTTAACATTGGACGTGATCCTCTCTTACTAGGTTGCTAGCTACCGCTGCAACCCAGATCTAGCTACCGCTGCAACCCAGATATACATGATATAATGTCTCAGTCAAATATTATACGAAGCCTTCGGTAGCTCAGTTGGTAGAGCGGTGGACTGTAAATCCATAGGTCGCTGGTTCAAATCTGGCTCGAAGAAAATATTTACCACCTTTATTTTCAACTATATTCTGTCCCGTGATTTAAATTAAAAAACCACAGAAAATCAGGCAACTAAGCAACTCCTTTACATGTAGATGTTTATTCTATAGTAATTTTCAGATCGCTCCTTAATGTATAATTGATTTCACAATAATCCAAGCCGCCAAGGTAGAAATTAACCACTTTGTCAGTTGAAAATTTTAATGCTATATTATTTTCAAGGATATCAAAAAGAATTTGAAATAATTCAATATCCCTCGGATAGAGCTTGCAGATATCAGGGTGACATTGCCAATTTTTAACCTGCTGCCCAATTTTTGGTTTTGAATGTTTACTCAGATTGTTATAGGTGACTTCAGCCATCATAATTTCCTTGTCAGATCTAGTTTTAGAGCATTTTTCAATAGTTGTTTCGTACTTTTCAGGACAGTTTGTTCTACTACACAGAGAATTTTTTGCCAAATATTCAGTAGAACTAAACAAACTGTTTAAAACACAGTTAGAAATGCTTTTTTCTTGAGTCGGTGTTCCAGGAATTTGTTCTAAATCATTAGTCTTACAAACACATTTACTAATAACCCTAACAGGCTCGTTTTCACCATAATTGAAAAACATTGCTTTTTCTTCGCTGTTGATAGGTATGCTTGTATATATATTTTTATTGCTGCTACATAAACTGCAATTGCTCCTTCCAAAATTAATATACAAATTTTCTAAGAAGTAAACCTCCGTATATTCACTGTGTTGTCGAACATTTTCCATTGCATCTATAAACTGTTCCGCAGTTGCCAATCCATACCTTGGAAGCTTTTCATTAAACTGACAACATTTCTTTTGGATATTACTATGAAGCTTTGCTAAAGAATTTCTAGCCGACTTTTCAACAGCATCCGCTCTTTCAAAGAGAATTTTAATCTGTAATTTTGAATACTTTTCGTGATCCCGATAAAACATGCGTAAAATGTTTCTCAATTTACAAAGATCAGCCTGCATTTTTGCCATCTTCTTGTATTTCTGAATGTAATTTTTCCCTTTGTCCTTATGCGTTCTTCGGTACAACCTCAGAGAGAATTTAATTTTTTCATTATAGATTTTGTCACCCCAGTAATGCTCCTTGATCTTTTGTTTGGCTGTCTCAATTTTTACTTCTCGATACACCTGGACGGTTGAATACCTTTGCTTTTGGTTTTTCTTATATTTGATGCGGTAATCTTCATCATTGTGATAACTCTCCTTGATTTTTTGTTTGGCTGTCTCAATTTTTGCATGTCTATAATCTTCATCATTGTGATAACACATCTTGCTGTTTTGTTTTGCTCTCTCAATTATTACTTCTCGATACCCCTGGTCGGTTGAATACCTTTGTTATGCTCACTCAATTATTACTTCTCGATACGCCTGATCGGTCGAATACCTTTGCTTTTTTCTTTTCAAGATAATATCTCTGTTGTTTGTGTAGTACTGTTTTTTCAACTTGCGTGCAGCTTGCTTGATTGAAACCATTATTTAATTATGAATGAGAACATTTACAGTTCTGACTCTTTTTATATAGTAATTATGACGTCACGGCGTAATGATTTTATTGACGTCATAGCGCAATGATATTATTTCATGACGTTTTCAGAAACATCAATATAATTTCGTGTTTTTCTATTCCCGTCATAGCTCTAATATAAAACTATGATGACATTCTTTCTTTATCTAGTAGGGTTTCAGACAAGGTAATTCTAATGATGTACTTTTGTTTTGATCTGACTCAATTTTTAGGAGTTTTGTTATATTTCTTAGCATTGGACTGATCGTCTCTTGCTAGGTTGCTAGCTACTGCTGCAACCCAAATTCACATATATATTTATTTATAAGAGGCAGCCGGACCGAGTGGTCCAAGGCACTGGTGTTAGCTATCAGTCTCTTCGGAGGCGTGGGTTCAAATCTTACCGCTGGTATACGATTATGTTTGAAAGACTGCAGTGTGAAAAGACATCGAAAATGCAGTTTTTGGTGGAAAAATTTATTCTCTTTTAGAAATAATTTATTTTAATTACAAAAGGTTTTTAACTCAATTAATTTCCTTTAAAATGAGCTATTGAACAACCCTCTACGATGTTCCAATGCCAAGCTATCTCTGGATACAAAAAAAGAAAAGAGAAAAAATATCCCGTTTGGGGAGAATAACGTGGTTAAAGTCAATTTTCTTGATTTTCAAGCCAATATATTTCCCTTGCTGTTCAAGCCAAGGGACAGAAAGTTTCCTATACAGGGGTTTCGGACAAGGCGGTTCTAATGTTGTACTTTTTGTTTTGATCTGACTCTTTTTTAGGAACTATGGGTTTTTATATTTCTTAACATTGGACGTGATCGTCTCTTACTAGGTTGCTAGCTACCGCTGCAACCCGGATAATTTCCTAATTGGAATAGTAAGAGATGACCTGGCTATAAACTATGATAATAATCTTCGAAAATTTGAACCTTTAATAATTTATAATGATGTATAAAATAAATACTGTAATCTTAACTATAGTGAAGTTGCCTATACAACTTAGTATAGGGAAGAGTTAGATCTTTATTATAACATCAAAAATACAGTTTTTAATCGAAAAATGTATTCTCTCTTAGAAATAATTTATTTTAGTTACGAAAGATTTTTAACCCACTTAATTTTCTTTAAAATGAGCCATTGAACAACTCTCTAGGATATTCCAGTGCCAAGCTATCTGTGAAAAATAAAAAAAGAAAAAAGAAAAAATATGCCGTTTAGGCAAAATTTTGTAGTAGCTGCCAATTTTCTTGATTTTCAAGCCAATATATTTCCCTTGCTGTTCAAGCCAAGGGACAGAAAATTTCCAATACAGGGGTTTCGGACAAGGTGGTTCAAATGGTGTACTTTTTGTTTTGATCTGACTCCTTTTTTAGGACCTATGGGCTTTTATATTTCTTAACATTGGACGTGATCGTCTCTTACTAGGCTGCTAGCTACCGCCGCAACCCAGATTTTCTTGATTTTCAAACCAATATATATTTCTTGTTATTCAAGCCAAGTGACGGTAATTTTCTTATATAGGGCTATTGTACAAGGCGGTTCTACTAGGGTACTTCTTGTTCTGATCTGACTCTATTTTAAGAAGCTATGGATTATTCTCTTACTAGGCTGCTAGTCAGTCAACCCGGATTAACGAGATTATTATCATGTCTTATGTGTAACTTGTTTTCATCAGTCTCCGATAGTACATTGGTAAGCATACCCACTTGTTACGCGGGAGATCCTGGTTCAAATCCCTGTTAGGGAGAAATTTAATACATTGAACTTGCAGCACCATCTTTTCAGTTTAAAATTTAAACATGAAACAATGTTCATTTCCTTTGGGCTTGAGTTCGTCCTCTTTACTATAATGGGTTTTTAGTATTTCTTAACATTGGACGTGATCGTCTCTTACTAGGTTGCTAGCTACCGCTGCAACCCGGACATTGATCAATCTTTAACATTAATTATAATCTTATTTTAGCTACAATGGGCTGGAAGTTTGTTCTTTAATGTAAACAAAGTCTAATGTAAGCAATGGTTTGTTATTCAAATGATCGTCCTTTAATGTAATTAGTGATTCTGGACTGAAAACTAAAATAATTGCAATTATGAGACAATAATATGGAGATATGTACTTTACGGGTTACAGGATACAATAATAAATTTGAACTGAGATGAAAAAAAAATTTCTTCCAGGAGACAAAAAGCAAAACTAATTTTAGAATTTTCATGTATTTTTGTTGTTTAAATTAAAAAATTACTATTACTGATTAGGCATCATAAATATTTTTGCAGTTTACATAATAATTTTAGCGATTAAGCCAAAAAAGAAAATTTTGGTTCCAGGAGTTTCGGTTACTATTGAGACAAGTAGCTATTATTACTATAGAGTTCATTACATGGACTGTTTTATTGCTTCAAAATTCAAATATCTTTGAAAAGACTGCAGTATGAAAATACATCAAAAATGCAATTTTTTTGACAAAATTGATTCTACTTTAAAAAGTATTTTATTTTTAAATACAAAAGTGACTAGATGTTGCAATTTCCTTTAAAATGAGCTATTATACAGCTCTCTATGATTTTCCAGTGCCCAGCTAGCTGAGCAGAAAGAAAAAGCGGAAAGAAAAAAATATCCCGTTTGTGGAGAATAACGTGGTAAAAGTCAATTTTCTTGATTTTCAAGCCAATATATTTTCTTTGTTATTCAAGCCAAAGGGAGGTAAGTTTCCTTTATAGAGGATTCGGACAAGGCGGTTCTAATGGTGTACTTTTTGTTTTGATCTGACTCTTTTTTTAGGAGTTGGGGGTTTTATATTTCTTGACATTGGAGGTGATCGTCTCTTACTAGGTTGCTAGCTACCGCTGCAACCCGGATGTCTATAATGTTCATCATTGTGATAACACATCTTGCTGTCTTGTTTGATTACCTCGATACGCCTGGTTGGTTGAATACCTTTGCTTTTTTCTTTTCGAGATACTATCTCTGTTTTTTTTGTAGTACTGTTTTTTTAACTTACGTTTAGCTTGCTTTGATCTAACCATTAGGTATTCACGAATGAGACCATTTACAGTTTTGACGTTTCTTATATAGTAATTATGACGTCAAGGCGTAATGATTTTATTTCATGACGTCATGGCGCAATGGTATTATTTCATGACGTCTTAAGAAACAACAATATAATTTTGTGTTTTTATATTCACGTCACTGCTCTAACATAAAACTATGATGACATTAGTTATTTATCTAGTAGGGTTTCCGACAAGGTAGTTCGAATGATGTACTTTTGTTTTGATCTGACTCTATTTTTAGGAGTTTTTGGTTTTTATATTTCTTAGCATTGGACTGATCGTCTCTTACTAGGTTGCTAGCTACTGCTGCAAACCAAATTCACATATATATTTATTTATGAGAGGCAACCTGGCCGAGTTGTCCAAGGCACTGGTGTTAGCCACCAGTCTCTTCGGAGGCGTGGGTTCAAATCTTACCGCTGGTATTATGTTTGAAAGACTGCAGTGTGAAAAGACATCAAAACTGCAGTTTTTGGTGGAAAAATTTATTCTCTTTTAGAAATAATTTATTTTAGTTACTATAGATTTGTAACCCAATTAATTTCCTTTAAAATGAGCTATTGAACAACTATCTACGATATTTCAGTGCCAAGCTATCTCTGGAAACAAAGAAAATAAAAATAAAAAAATATCCCGTTTAGGCAGAATGTTTTAGTAGCTGCCACTTTTCTTGATTTTCAAGCCAATAAATTTCCCTTGCTGTTCAAGCCAAGGGACAGAAAGTTTACTATACAGAGGTTTCGGATAAGGCGGTTCCAATGGTGTACTTTTTGTTTTGATCTGTCTCCTTTTTCAGGAGCTATGGGTATTTATATTTTTTAACATTGGACGTGATCGTCTCTTACTAGGTTGCTAGCTACCACTGCAACCCGGATAATTAGCCACCAGTCTTCAGAGGCGTGGGTTCAAATCCTACCGCTGGTATACGATTATAATTTATGTACAAAAATCGAATATCTTTGAAAAGACTGCAGTAGGAAAAGACATCAAAAATGCAGTTTTTAATTGAACAATTTGTTTTCTCTTAGAAATAATTTATTTTAGTTACAAAAGATTTTTAACCCAATTAATTTCCTTTAAAATGAGCCATTGAACAACTCTCTACGATGTTCCGGTGCCAAGCTATCTGTGGAAAACAAGAAAGAAAAAAAAATAGGCAGTTTAGGCAGAATGTTGTAGTAGCTGCCACTTTTCTTGATTTTCAAGCCAATATATTTCCTTTGCTGTTCAAGCCCAGGGACAGAGAGTTTCCTATAACGGGGTTTCAGGCAAGATGGATCTAATGGTGTACTTTTTGCTTTGACCTGACTCCTTTTTTTTTAGAAAATATGGGTTTTTATATTTCTTAACACTGGAGTTGATCGTCTCTTACTAGGTTGCTAGCTACCGCTGCAACCCGGATACAAAAGTTACAGGATTCAGGAAACTTCTACTTATCCACTTATCAATTAAAGTTATTTGATACTTTCACGAGTATTTGCAGTGCCACAAATATTGTATTGCATTGCTTCTGCTGCGTTTACTTAAATGCTGTCAACCAAGTTCACTCATTAACTGCTGAATGAGAACTCACTTCTCATTATACTTCTCATTCTGATCTGAGAATATTTTCAGGACTTATAGGCAATTACTTTTCTTTGTATTGAACGCAATCGTCTCCTACTGCTAGCTACCGTTGCAACCCGGATTTCTTTTATTTTGTATTTTTATTTTGAGACCATATCTTTTCAATGTGTAAAGTTCTACCCATAAAATCATGTATGGAGTAAATTAAACCATAACCAAAAACAAAACTAATTTTAAATTTTCAAGTGTTTTTCTAGTTCGAATTAAAATATTTAAATTATTGCTTAGACACCATGAATACTTTTGCAATTTACATGATAAATTCAGCGATTCCGAACTGAAAACTAAAATATGATAAAATTTATTTTGATTTTTTTTTAATTTCAAAAGAAAAGTATGTTTTGCATTATCATCTGCGGAATACTTCTTTTACTATGTAGTACATTTCGTTCCTTAATATAAACTCGATACGCCTGGTCGGTTGAATACCTTTGCTTTTTTCTTTTCAAGTTACTATCTCTGTTGTTTGTGTAGTACTGTTTTTTCAACTTGCGTATAGCTTGCTTGATCGAAACCATTATGTAATTATGAATGAGAACATTTACAGCTCTGACGCTTCTTATATAGTAATTATGACGTCACGGCGTAGTGATTTTATTGACGTCATAGCGCAATGATATTATTTCATGACGTCTTCAGAAACAACAATATATTTTCGTGTTTTTCTATTCACGTCATAGCTCTAATATAAAACTATGACGACATTCAATATTTATCTAGTAGGGTTTCAGACAAGGTAATTCTAATGATGTACTTTTGTTTTGATTTGACTCTATTTTTAGGAGTTTTGTTATATTTCTTAGCATTGGACTGATCGCCTCTTACTAGATTGCTAGCTACTGCCACAACCCAGATTCACATATATATTTCTTTATGAGAGGCAACCTGACCGAGTGGTCCAAGGCACTGGTGTTAGCCACCAGTCTCTTCGGAGGCGTGGGTTCAAATCTTACCGCTGGTATACGATTATGTTTGAAAGACTGCAGTGTGAAAAGATATCGAAAATGCAGTTTTTGGTGTAAAAATTTATTCTCTTTTAGAAATAATTTATTTTAGTTACAAAAGGTTTTTAACCCAATTAATTTCCTTTAAAATGAGCTATTGAACAACCCTCTACGATGTTCCAGTGCCAAGCTATCTCCGGATACAAAAGAAAAGAGAAAATAATATCCGGTTTGTAGAGAATAACGTGGTAAAAGTCAATTTGCTTGATTTTCAAGCCAATATATTTTCTTTGTTATTCAAGCCAAAGGACGGTAAGTTTTCTTTATAGAGGTTTCGGACAAGGCAGTTCTAATGGTGTTCTTTTTGTTTTGATCTGACTCCTCTGTTAGGAACTATGGGTTTTTATATTTCTTAACATTGGACGTGATCGTCTCTTACTAGGTTGCTAGCTACCGCTGCAACCCGGAAAAATTATACCGATCTCTTAAAAATGTTATTAAAAAGGGAAAATCCTATGGGTTTATCGTGTTTGGTATAATTAGAGACGAACTTCAGAGAATCAGGAAGCTAACTTAGTCCAATATGTACCTGGTTTGTTCTTTTCTAGGTTTCAGCCATCTCTACAACCATGATACTGATGAAATTTTCATGATCCCTATTTATTATTAATAATTACCATGGGATTAAGTTCGTTCTTTGCTATAACAAAGGGTGGTAAGTTTCCTTTATAGGGGTTTCGGACAAGGCGGTTCTAATGGTGTACATTTTGTTTTTATCTGACTCTTTTTTTAGGAGTTAGGGGTTTTTATATTTCTTAACATTTCACGTGATCGTCTTTTACTAGGTTGCTAGCTACCGCTGGAATCCGGATACTAGGTTGCTAGCTACCGCTGCAATCCGTATTACTCCAATAATCGTCTTTTAATGAATCTTTATTATAATTCTTTACTATAACAACCAGAATGACGTCAGTTACAATTTGGGTTTCTTTTTATGCTATATCATTACAAACAGGAAAAAGCCTACGGCTTTTTCTTCTTTGAAATAGTAAGAGACGTTCCTAAAGCAATCAAGTAGCTATCTAAGTCCAATGTATGCAGTGGTATGTTATTCCATTGATCGTATTTTAATGTAATTTTCTATATTTTCGAGCCAATATATTTCCCTTGCTGTTCAAGCCAAGGGACTTAAAGTTTCCTATACAGGGGTTTCAGACAAGGCGGTTCTCAAAGTGTACTTTTTGTTTTGATCTTACTCCTTTTTTAGGAACTATGAGTTTTTATATTTCGTAACATTTGACGTGATCTTCTCTTACTACGTTGCTAGCTACCGCTGCAACCCAGACTAGGTTGCTAGCTACCGCTGCAACCCGGATTGACAAACACCATTTATGATGAGCTATATTCGTCCTTTATGTAACTAAACCTGGAACCACCATATATCAGTTAGTGTGGGAGAGAGATCGTTCTTTACTGTAATTGATTACAAACAGGAAAAAGCCTACGGCTTTTTCTTCTTTGAAATAGTAATAGACTAGACTCAAGCAATCAAGTAGCTGACTAAATCAAATATATGTAATGGGTTTTTATTCCAATGATCGTCTTTTAATGGAAAATTTTAATATATTGACCTTAAATATAACTCTACTAGCCTATACTATCGTTAAGTGGCCTATAATATTTAGTATAGGCAAGAGGTCGTTCTTTATTATATGCATGCAATAACTTTTTATTCCAATGATCGTCTTTTAATGTAACATATCAGTTAGTATGGGAGAGAGATCGTTCTTTACTGTAATTAGTCTTACAAACACATATACTAATAACCCTAACAGGCTCGTTTTCGCCATAATTGAAAAGCATTGTTTTTCCTTCGCTGTTGATAGGTATGCTTGTATATATATTTTTATTGCTGCTACATAAACTGCAATTGCTTCTTCCAAAATTAATATACGAATTTTCTAAGAAGTACGCCTCCGTATATTCACTGTGTTGTCGAACATTTTCCATTGCGTCTATAAACCGTTCCTCAGTTGCCAATCCATACCTTGGAGGCTTTTCATTAAACTGACAACATTTCTTTTGGATATTACAATGAAGCTTTGCCAAAGCATTTCTAGCCGACTTTTCATCAGCATCCGCTCTTTCAAAGAGACTTTTAATCTGTAATTTTGAATATTTTTCGTGATCCTGGTAAAACATGCGTAAAATGTTTCTCAATTTACGAAGATCAGCCTGCATTTTTGCAATCTTCTTGTATTTCTGAATGTAATATTTCCCTTTGTCCTTATGCGTTCTTCAGTACAACCTCGCAGAGAATTTAATTTTTTCATTATAGCTTTTGTCACCCCAGTATCTACCCATTATTCTGGTAGCAACTTTTTTCTTATATATTTTTCGGTAATCTTCATCATTGTGATAACGCTCCTTAATCTTTTGTCTAGCCTGCTCAATTCTTGATTCTCTGTAATCTTTATCATTATCATACCGTTCCTTGCTCTTTTGTCTAGCCTGCTCAATTGCTGCTTCTCTATAAAGTTTATCATTTTGATAACGCTCCTTGATCTTTTGTTTGGCTGTCTCTATTTTTACTTCTCGATACACCTGGACGGTTGAATACCTTTGCTTTTCTTTTTTCTTAAATTCGATTCGGTAATCTTCATCATTGTGATAACGCTCCTTGATCTTTTGTTTGGCTCTCTAAATTTTTACTTCTAGATACGCCTGGTCGGTTGAATACCTTTACTTTTCTCTTTCCAAGATACTATCTCTGTTGTCTGTGTAGTACTGTTTTTGTTAACTTGCGTGCAGTTTGCTTTGATCTAACCATTATGTAATTCATGAATGATACTATTTTCATCTTTGTAGCTCTTAAGTAGTAATTATGACGTCACGGTGTGATGATTTTATTTCATGATGACGTCATGGCGCAATGATATTATTTCATGACGTCTTCAGAAACCACAGCATAATTTCGTGTTTTTCCATTCACGTCATAGCTCTAAAATAAAGCTATGACGACATTCATTATATATGTAGTAGGGTTTCAGACAAGGTAGTTCTAATGATGTACTTTTGTTTTGATCTTACTCTATTTTTAGGAGTTTTGGGTTTTTATAATTCTTAGCAAGGGACTGATCGTCTCTTACTAGGCTGCTAGCTACTGCTGCAACCCAAATTGTAAGAGGCAGCCTGGCCGAGTGGTCCATGACACTGGTGTTAGCCACCAGTCTCTTCGGAGGCATGGGTTCAAATCTTACCGCTGGTATACGATTATGTTTGAAAGACTGCAGTGTGAAAAGACATCAAAAATGCAGTTTTTGGTGGAAAAATTTATTCTCTTTTAGAAATAATTCATTTTAGTTACTATAGATTTTTAACCCAATTAATTTCCTTTAAAATGAGCTATTGAACAACCCTCTACGATGTTCCAGTGCAAAGCTATCTGTGGAAAAGAAAAAAGAAAAAAAGAAAAAAAAAATATCCTGTTTAGGCAGAATGTTGTAGTAGCTGCCACGTTTCTTGATTTTCAAGCCAATATATTTCCCTTGCTGTTCAAGCCAAGGGACAGAAAGTTTCCTATACAGGGGTTTCGGACAAGGCAGTTCTAATGGTGTACTTTTGAATTTGATCTGACTCCTTTGTTAGGAACTATGGGTTTTTATATTTCTTAACATTGGACGTGATCGTCTATTGCTAGGTTGCTAGCTACCGCTGCAACCCGGATGCTAGCTACCGCTGCAACCCGGACCATTATTCTGGTAGCAACTTTTTTCTTATGTTTTTTTCGGTAATCTATATCGTTATCATACCGTTCCTTGCTCTTTTGTTTGGCTGTCTCAATTGTTGCTTCTCTGTAATCTTCATCATTATCATACCGTTCCTTAGTCTTTTGTTTGGCTGTCTCAATTTTCGGATGTCTATAAACTACATAATTATAATAACGCTGTTTGTCACTATCAATTATTACTTCTCGATAAGCCTGGTCGGTTGTATACCTTTGCTTTTTTCTTTTCAAGATGCTATATCTGTTTTTTTGGTATTACTGTTTTTTTAACTTGCGTGTAGTTTGCTTGATTGAAACCATTATGTAACCATTAGTTGAATGTTTTTATGTCAAGTATCAAGTATCAAGAACCTAACAAAAAATTAAACTAATTTTTAAATTTTCAGGTATTTTTCTAGTCTAAATTAAAAGATTAAAACTATTTTTCAGACACCATAAATATTTTTACAGTTTGTAACTTTAGCGATTCTGAACTAAAAACGAAAATAAAATAAAAATTATTTTTTTCAATTTTTATGTCACGTCGCTCATTAAGTCATATATAGCTATTAGAACACAATAGGTTTTAGATATTACGTCATATCACTTATTACGTCATATATGGTTATTAGTAGATAATTGGTAAAATATTCGTTCTTTATTATAATAAAAACAGGAAAAAGCCTACGGCTTTTTCTTCTTTTAAATAGTAAGAGACGAAACTTAAACAATCAAGTAGCAAACTAAGTCTAACGTATGGATAGGTTTGTTATTTAAGGGATCGTCTTTTAATGTAATTTTATTCCCTATAGCACTTAAGTTATAACGGACTACAGTTCGTTCTTAAATGTAGAAACAATCAAGTAGCTAACTAATTCCAATGTATGCAATTGTTTGTTATTCCAATGATCGTCTTTTAATGTAACTATACTATAATTAAGTGGCGTATAAAATTTAGTATAGGCAAGAGGTCGTTCTTTATTGTACTTACCGCTGGTATACGATTATGTTTGAAAGACTGCAGTGTGAAAAGACATCAAAAATGCAGTTTTTGGTGGAAAAATTTATTCTCTTTTACAAATAATTTATTTTAGTTACAAAAGGTTTTTAAGCAAATGAATGTCCTCTAAAATTAGTTATTGAAAAACCCTCTACGATTTTCCAGTGCCAAGATATCTGTGGAAAATAAAAAAGAAAAAAAGAAAGAAAAAAATTCCCCGTTTTAGGCAGAATGTTGTAGTAGCTGCCACTTTTCTTGATTTTCAAGCCAATATATTTCCCTTGCTGTTGAAGCCAAGGGACAGAAAGTTTCCTATACAGGGGTTTCGGACAAGGCGGTTCTAATGGTGTACTTTTTGTTTTGATCTGACTCCTTTGTTAGGAACTATGGGTTTTTATATATCTTAACATTGGACGTGATCGTCTCTTACTAGGTTGCTAGCTACCGCTGCAACCCGGATTAAAATGAGCTATTGAACAACCCTCTACTATGTTCCAGTGCCAAGCTATGTCTGGATACAAAAGAAAAGAGAAAAAAATATCCCGTTTAGGCAGAATGTTGTAATAGCTGCCACTTGTCTTGATTTTCAAGCCAATATATTTCCCTTGCTGTTCAAGCCAAGGGACAGAAAGTTTCCTTTACAGGGGTTTCGGACAAGGCGGTTCTAATGGTGTACTTTTTGTTTTGATCTGACTCCATTTTTAGGAACTATGGGTTTTTTTATTTCATAACATTGGACGTGCTAATTTTAAAAATTTCCGATATTTTTCCAGTTTTTACATAAGGGATCGATAAAGCTATCATAAATGGTGTCAGTCAAGAAGATCTCGTGCAGTACTCATTAATAGAAGTTTTTTATACTGAATAGTCCATCATTACATGAAGGAGTGATATAGTTCATCATAATTGGTGTTTGTCAATTAGGTTTTTTGCTTTAGCGATTCTGAAGTAAAAACGAAAATAAAATAAAAATTAATTTTTCAATTTTTACGTCACGTCGCTCATTAAGTCATATATGGTTATTAGTACACAATAGGTTTTAGATATTACGTCATGTCAATTATTACGTCATATATGGTTATTAGTAGATAATCAGTAAAATATTCGTTCTGTATTATAATTTAAAATGATCCATTGAACAACTCTCTACGATGTTCCAGTGCTAAGCTATCTATGGAATATAAAGTTTAAAATACAACCTTACCACGAACTGTTTGATTGCTTCAAAAATCAAATGTCTGAAAAGGCATCAGTATGGAAAGACATCAAAAATACAGTTTTTAGTGGAAAAATTTATCCTGTTTTAAAATAATTTGTTTTAGTTACAAAAGGTGTTAACCCAATTAATTTCCTTTAAAATGAGCCATTGAACAACTCTCTACGATGTTCCAGTGCAAAGCTATCTCTGGAAAAGAAGAAAAAAAGAAAAAAATATCCCGTTTGTGAAGAATAACGTGGTTAAAGTCAATTTTCTTGGTTTTCAAGCCACTATATTTTCTTTGTTATTCAAGCCAAAGAGTGATACGTTTCCTTAATAGGGGTTTTGGACAAGGTGGTTCTAATGGTGTACTTTTTGTTTTGATCTGACTCCTGTTTTAGGAACTATGGGTTTTTACATTTTTTAACATTGGACGCGATCGTCTCTTACTAGGTAGCTAGCTACCGCTGTAACCCGAATAAATTCTCTCTTAGAAATAAACTATTTTATTTTCAAAAGATTTTTAACCCAATTAATTTCCATTAAAATGAGCCATTGAACAACTTTAAGATGTTCCAGTGCCAAGCTATCTGTGGAAAAGAAGAAAAAAAGAAAGAAGAAAATATACCGTTTGTGGAGAAAACGTGGTTAAAGTCAATTTTCTTGATTTTCAAGCTAATATATTTCCCTGGTTGTTCAAGCCAAATGACAGAAAATTTTCTATACAGGGGTTTCGGACAATGCGAATCTAATGGTGAACTTTTTGTTTTGATCTTAATCCTAATTTTAGGAGCTATGGGTTTTTATATTTCTTAACATTAGACGTGATCGTCTCTTACTAGGCTGCTAGCTACCGCTGCAACCCGGATTGTTTTGATCTGACTCCTTTTTTTAGGAACTATGGGTTTTTATATTTCTTAACATTGGACGTGATCGTCTTTTGCTAGGTTGCTAGCCACCGCTGCGACCCGGATTAACCCAATTAATTTCCTTTCAAATGAATCATTGAACAACTCTCTACGATGTTCCAGTGCCATGCTATCGGTGGAAAAGAAAGAAAGAAAAAAATATGCCGTTCAGGCAGAATGTTGTAGTAGCCGACACTTTTCTTGATTTTCAAGCCAATACATTTCCCTTGCTGTTCAAGCCAAAGGGACAGAAATTTTCCTATACAGGGGTTTCGGAGAAGACAGTTCTAATGGTGTACGTTTTGTTTTGATCTGACCCTTTTTTTAGGAGCTATGGGTTATTATATTTCTTAACATTGGCCAAGACCGTCTCTTACTAGGTTGCTAGCTACCGCTGCAACCCAGATTACAAACAGGATAAAGCCTACGGTTTTTTGTTCTTTGAAATAGTAAGAGACGAACCTCAAACAATCAAGTAGCTAACTAAGTCCAATGTATGCAATGGTTTGTTATTAAACAACTCTCTACGATGTTCAAGTGCCAAGCTGTCTGTGGAATTACTAACCTATACTATAATTAAGTGGCGTATAAAAATTAGTATAGGTAAGAGGTCGTTCTTTATTATAATACATCAGAAACAACAATATAATTTCGTGTTTTTCTATTCACTTCATAGCTCTAATATAAAGCTACGACATTCATTATTTATCTAGTAGGGTTTCAGACAAGGTAGTTCTAATGATGTACTTTTGTTTTGATCTTCCTCTATTTTTAGGACTTTTGTTATATTTCTTAGCATGGGACTGATCGTCTCTTGCTAGGTTGCTAGCTACTGCTGCAACCCAAATTCACATATATATTTATTTATGAGAGGCAGCCTGGCCGAGTGGTCCAAGACACTGGTGTTAGCAACCAGTCTCTTCGGAGGCGTGGGTTCAAATCTTACCGCTGGTATACGATTATGTTTGAAAGACTGCAGTGTGAAAAGACATCAAAAATGCAGTTTTTGGTGGAAAAATTTATTCTCTTTTAGAAATAATTTATTTTAATTACTATAGATTTTTAACCCAATTAATTTCCTTTAAAATGAGCTATTGAACAACCCTCTACGATGTTCCAGTGCCAAGCTATCTGTGGAAAAGAAAAAGAAAAAGAGAAAAAAATATCCCGTTTGGGGAGAATAACGTGGTTAAAGTCAATTTTCTTGATTTTCAAGCCAATATATTTCCCTTGCTGTTCAAGTCAAGGGACAGAAAGTTTCCTATACAGGGGTTTCGGACAAGGCGGTTCTAATGGTGTACTTTTTGTTTTGATCTGACTCCTTTGTTAGGAACTACGGGTTTTTATATTTCTTAACATTGGACGTGATCGTCTCTTACTAGGTTGCTAGCTATCGCTGCAACCCTTATAAACTTCTTTGAAATAGTAAGAGACGAAACTCAAACAATCAAGTAGCTAACTAATTCCAATGTATACCATTGTTTGTTATTCCAATGATCGTCTTTTAATGTAACCAGGATACAATCATAACCTTGAACTGAGATGAAAAAAATTTTTCTTCCAGGAGACAAAAAGTAAAACTAATTATAAAATTTTCATATATTTTTGTTGTTTAAATTAAGAACTTACTATTACTGATTAGGCATCATAAATATTTTTGCAGTTTACATAATAATTTTACCGATTAAGCCAAAAAAGAAAATTTTGGTTCCAGGAGTTTCAGTTACTATTGAGACAAGTAGCTATTATTACTTTAGAGTTCATTACCATGAACTGTTTGATTGCTTCAAAATTCAAATATCTTTAAAAAGACTGCAGCATGAAAATACATCAAAAATGCATTTTTTTTTTACAAAATTGATTCTACTTTAAAAAGTATTTTATTTTTAATTACAAAAGGCACTAGATGTTGCAATATCCTTTAAAATGAGCTATTATACAGCTCTCTATGATTTTCCAGTGCCCAGCTAGCTGAGGAGAAAAATCAAGCGGAAAGAAAAAAAATATCCCGTTTGTGGAGAATAACGTGGTAAAAGTCAATTTTCTTGATTTTCAAGCCAATATATTTTCTTTGTTATTCAAGCCAAAGGGCGGTAAGTTTCCTTTACAGAGGATTCGGATAAGGCGGCTCTAATGGTGTACTTTTTGTTCTGATCTGACTCTTTTTTTAGGAGTTGGGGGGTTTTATATTTTTTAACATTGGACGTGATCGTCTCTTACTACGTTGCTAGCTACCGCTGCAACCCGGATTAATTACAAAAGTGACTAGATGTTGCAATTTCCTTTAAAATGAGCTATTACACAGCTCTCTATGATTTTCCAGTGCCCAGATAGTTGAGGAGGAAAATCAAGCGGAAAGAAAAAGATATCCCGTTTGTGGAAAATAACGTGGTTAAAGTCGATTTTCTTGATTTTCAAGCCAATATATTTTCTTTGTTATTCAATCCAAAGAGTGATAAGTTTCCTTAATAGGGGTTTTGGACAAGGTGGTTCTAATGGTGTATATTTTGTTTTGATCTGACTCTTTTCTCAGGAGTTAGGGGTTTTTATATTTCATATCATTGGACGTGATCGTCTCTTACTAGGTTGCTAGCTACCGCTGCAACC
Organism: Artemia sp. Qi Xiang Cuo; assembly: GCF_049724085.1. Classification (NCBI taxonomy): domain Eukaryota; kingdom Metazoa; phylum Arthropoda; class Branchiopoda; order Anostraca; family Artemiidae; genus Artemia; species Artemia sp. Qi Xiang Cuo. Next base: position 104,211,265 of record NC_142794.1, on the reverse strand, counting down.
AAGACTAGCTACCCCTGCAACCCGGATTTAAAGTCTAAATAAAACCTCTATTAATTAGCACTACATTACATCATCTTGACTGACATCGATCCTTTATGTAATACCTATATAAGTTATTATAGGCAAGAGTTCGCTCTTTATTATAATCTCTTTTAGAAATAATTTATTTTAGTTACTATAGATTTTTAACCCAATTAATTTCCTTTAAAATGAGCTATTGAACAACCCTCTACGATGTTCCAGTGCCAAGCTATCTCTGGATACAAAAAAGAAAAAAAAAGAAAAAAATATCTCGTTTGGGGAGAATAACGTGGTTAAAGTCAATTTTCTCGATTTTCAAGCCAATATATTTCCCTTGCTGTTCAAGCCAAGGGACAGAAAGTTTCCTATACAGGGGTTTCGGACAAGGCGGTTCTAATGGTGTACTTTTTGTTTTGATCTGACTCCTGCTTTAGGAACTATGGGTTTTTATATTTCTTAACATTGGACGTGATCGTCTCTTACTAGGTTGCTAGCTACCGCTGCAACCCGGATATTTCTTAACATTGGACGATATCGTCTCTTACTAGGTTGCTAGCTACCGCTGCAACCCGGACTAGGTAACTCATTTTAAAGGTAGAACTCTTTCTAATTGATTACAAACAGGAAAAAGCCTACGGCTTTTTCTTCTTTGAAATAGTAAGAGACTAGCCTCAAAAAATCAAGTAGATAGCTAAATCAAATATATATATATATTGGGTTTTTATTCCAATGACCGTCTTATAGTGGAAAATTTTAATATATTGACGTTAAATATAATAACTGTACTAACCTATACTATCGTTAAGTGGCGTATAAAATTTAGTATAGGCAAGAGGTCGTTCTTTACTATAATTTTGGGTTTTTATATTTCTTAGCATTGGACTGATCGTCTATTACTAGGTTGCTAGCTACTGCTGCAACCCAAATTCACATATATATTTATTTATGAGAGGCAGCCTGGCCGAGTGGTCCAAGGCACTGGTGTTAGCCACCAGTCTCTTCAGAGGCGTGGGTTCAATTCTTACCGCTGGTATACGATTATGTTTGAAAGACTGCAGTGTGAAAAGACATCAAAAATGCAGTTTTTGGTGGAAAAATTTATTCTGTTTTAGAAATAATTTATTTTAGTTACTATAACTTTTTAACCCAATTAATTTCCTTTAAAATGCGCTATTGAACAACCCTTTACGATGTTCCAGTGCCAAGCTATCTGTGGAAAAGAAAAAGAAAAAAAAAGAAAAAAAAAGAAAAAAATATCCCGTTTAGGCAGAATGTTGTAGTAGCTGCCACTTTTCTTGATTTTCAAGCCAATATATTTCCCTTGCTGTTCAAGCCAAGGGACAGAAATTTTACTATGCAGGGGTTTCGGACAAGGCGATTCTAATGGTGTAATTTTTGTTTTGATCTGACTCTTTTTTTAAGAACTATGGGTTTTTATATTTCTTAACATTGGACGTGATCGTCTCTTACTAGGTTGCTAGCTACCGCTGCAACCCGGATTTTGTTTTGGCCTTATTATAATTGATATGGTTAAATAATAATATGCATATGGTTCTTAAATCATACTTTTTTATGGTCCCATATGGTCTAGTGGCTAGGATAGTTAACTTTCACTTAACAGGCCCGGGTTCGATTCCTGGTGTGGGAAAATTTTAACTCTATAATCTTCGAACATTCGAACCTTTGATAATTTATAATGATGTATATAAATACTGTAATCTTAACTATAGTGAAGCTGCCTATACAAGTTAGTATAGGGAAGAGTTCGATCTTTATTATAATCTTCTTTTAAATAGTAAGAGACGAGTCTCAAATAATCAAGTAGCTAGCTAATTCCAATGTATTCAATTGTTTGTTATTCCAATGATCGTCTTTTAATGTAACTAGGTTTCAGCCATCTCTACAGCCATGATACTATTGGAAATTACATAATCCCTATTTATGTTTTAGTTAACATGGGCAAGGTGTCGTTCTTTATTGTATTATTATAATTGGTATGGTGAAATAATAATATGCATATGGCTCTTAAATCATATTTCTTCATGGTTCCATATGGTCTAGTGGCTAGGATAGTTAACTTTCACTTAACAGGGCCGGGTTCGATTCCGGTGTGGGAAAATTTTTAACTCTATAATCTTCAAACATTTGAACCTTTTATAATTTATAATGATGTATAATATAAATACTGTAATCTTAACTATAGTGAAGTTGCCTATGCAAGTTAATATAGGGAAGAGTTCGATCTTTATTATATTTTTAGGAACTATGGGTTTTTATATTTCTTAACATTGGACGTGATCGTCTCTTACTAGGTTGCTAGCTACCACTGCAACCCGAATAAAATGTTCTTTACTATAATGGTTTGTTCTTTTCTAGGTTTCGGCCATCTCTACAGCCATGATACTGATGGAAATTACATAATCCCTATCTATGTTTCAGTTTTACAATAATAATAATATTAAACCCGAATTAAAAAATTATTATCATATCTTGTATGAAACTTTCATTTTACAAGTCTTCGATAGTCCAATGGTAAGCATACCTACTTGTTACCTGGGAGAAGGGGGTTCGATTCCCCGTAGGGGAGAAGTTTTAATATGTTGAATTAAAAACACTATCTTTTCAATTTAAAATTTAAAAAAGAAACTTGCTTATTTACCTTCTAGCTAAAATAATGAAGATAATATGAATGAACCACAGGGTTCAGTTTCTTTTGACTTGAGTTCGTTTTTTAACTATAAATACAAACACGAAAAAGCCTACGGCTTTTTCTTCTTTTAAATAGTAAGAGACGAAACTCAAACAATCAAGTAGCTAACTAAGTCCAATGTATGGAATGGTTTGTTATTTCAGTGATTTACTAACATACTCTTTATTATAACTATATAATTTAGTATAGGCAAGAGGTCGTTCTTTATTATATTTAATGTAAAAATTTGTTTTAATTACAAAAAATTTTCAACCTCATTAATTTCCTTTAAAATGAGCCATTGAACAACTCTCTACGATGTTCCAGTGCCAAGCTATCTGTGGAATTACTAACCTATGCTATAATTAAGTGGCGTATAAAATTTAGTATAGGCAAGAGGTCGTTCTTTATTATAAACCCGGATGATCCTACTTTTTTTTAGGAGTTATGGTTTTTTATATTTCTTAACATTGGACTTGATCGTCTCTTACTTGGTTGCTAGCTACCGCTGCAACCCGGATAACCTTTACTATAGTAAAATGGCCTATGAGATTTAGTATAGGCAAGAGACCGTTCTTTACTATAAATTCAAATCTTACCGCTGGTATACGATTATGTTTGAAAGACTGCAGTGTGAAGACATCAAAAATGCAGTTTTTGGTGGAAAAATTTATTCTCTTATAGAAATAATTTATTTTAGTTACTATAGATTTTTAACCCAATTAATTTCATTTAAATTGAGCTATTGAACAACCCTCTACGATGTTCCAGTGCCAAGCTATCTGTGGAAAAGAAAGAAAAAAGAAGAAAAAAAAATATCCTGTTTAGGCAGAATGTTGTAGCTTCCACTTTTCTTGATTTTCAAGCCAATATATTTCCCTCGCTGTTCAAGCCAAGAGACAGAAAGTTTCCTATTCAGGGGTTTCGGACAAGGCGGTTCTAATGGTGTACTTTTTGTTTTGATCTGACTCCTTTGTTAGGAACTATGGGTTTTTATATTTCTTAACATTGGACGTGATCGTCTCTTACTAGGTTGCTAGCTACCGCTGCAACCCGGATATACAAGCATATTATGTAGTTAAGTTACCTATACAACATAGAATAGGCAAGAGTTTGTTCCTTATTATAAGCAACACGGATTACAAACAAGAAAAAGCCTACGGTTTTTTCTTCTTTGGAATAGTAAGAAACGATCCTCAAAGAATCAAACAGCTAACTAAGTTTATAATTTGTTCTTTATCATAATTAGCATTGGACTGATCTTCTCTTACTAGGTTGCTAGCTACCGCTGCAACCCGGATACCGCTACAATCTAGATATCTTGCAGCTACCCCTGGAACCACCATATCTCAGTTAATATGGGCGAAAGATCGGTCTTTACTGTAATAACATTGGATGCTAGCTACCGCTGCAACCCGGACTTCAAAATTCAAATATCTTTGAAAAGACTGCAGTATGAAAATACATCAAAAATGCAATTTTTTTGACAAAATTGATTCTACTCTAAAAAGTATTTTATTTTTAATTACAAAAGGCACTAGATGTTGCAATTTCCTTTAAAATGAGCTATTATACAGCTCTCTATGGTTTTCCAGTGCCCAGCTAGCTGAGGAGAAAAATAAAGTGGAAAGAAAAAAAATATCCCGTTTGTGGAGAATAACGTGGTAAAAGTCAATTTTCTTGATTTTCAAGCCAATATATTTTCTTTGTTATTCAAGCCAAAGGGCGGTAAGTTTCCTTTATAGAGGATTCGGATAAGGCGGTTCTAATGGTGTACTTTTTGTTTAGATCTGACTCTTTTTTTAGGAGTTGGGGTTTTTTATATTTTTTAACATTGGACGTGATCGTCTCTTACTAGATTGCTAGCTACCGCTGCAACCCGGATTATGACGTCACGGCGTAATGATTTTATTGACGTCATGGCGCAATGATATTATTTCATGACGTCTTCAGAAACAACAATATATTTTCTTGTTTTTCTATTCACGTCATAGCTCTAATATAAAACTATGATGACATTCATTATTTATCTAGTAGGGTTTCAGACAAGGTAGTTCTAATGATATACTTTTGTTTTGATCTGACTCTATTTTTAGGAGTTTTGGGTTTTTATATTTCTTAGCTTTGGACTGATCGTCTCTTACTAGGTTGCTAGCTACTGCTGCAACCCAAATTCACATATATATTTATTTATGAGAGGCAGCCTAGCCGAGTGGTCCAAGACACTGGTGTTAGCCACCAGTCTCTTCGGAGGCGTGGGTTCAAATCTTACCGCTGGTATGCGATTATGTTTGAAAGACTGCAGTGTGAAAAGACATTGAAAATGCAGTTTTTGGTGAAAAAAATTTATTCTCTTTTAGAAATAATTTATTTTAGTTACTATAGATTTTTAACCCAATTAATTTCCTTTAAAATGAGCTATTGAACAACCCTCTACGATGTTCCAGTGCCGAGCTATCTCTGGATACAAAAGAAAAGAGAAAAAAAATATCCCGTTTAGGCAGAATGTTTTAATAGCTGCCACTTTTCTTGATTTTCAAGCCAATATATTTCCCTTGCTGTTCAAGCCAAGGGACAGAAAGTTTCCTAATTATGACGTCAGGGCGTAATGATTTTATTGGCGTCATGGCGCAATGATATTATTTCATGACGTCATCAGAAACAACAATATATTTTCGTGTTTTTCTATTCACGTTATCGTCTCTTACTAGGTTGCTAGCTACCGCTGCAACCCGGATTTAATGTAACTTTAATGTAAACGGATTTAATGTAATTTAATGTGATCGTCTCTTACTAGGTTGCTAGCTACCGCTGCAACCCGGAAATAGTTACTATGTGCCATGGTTTGTTCTTTACTAGGTTTCAGCTATATCCGATGAAATTTATGTTATAAGAGATCATAAAACAATTAATTAGCTTTCTATATATATCTCATATGGTTTAGTGGTTTAGGGTAGTTGGCTTTCAATTAATTTTCTTGGGTTCAAATCCCGGTGTGGGAATTATTTTTAAACAAACTTAGATGAAATTAATTAGCTAATTTGACATGACATAGTAGGTAACTAAGGGCAAGAGTTCGTTCTTAACTATCACAAGCTACCGCTGCAACCCGGATACCGCTGCAACCATGATATGTCATATAGTGACTCAGCATTTCAGTGCGTATGGGCTAGAGGTGATTCTTTATTGTAAATAATTGAAAAACATTGCTTTTCCTTCGCTGTTGATAGGTATGCTTGTATATATATTTTTATTGCTGCTACATAAACTGCAATTGCTCCTTCCAAAATTAATATACGAATTTTCTAAGAAGTACGCCTCCGTATATTCACTGTGTTGTCGAACATTTTCCATTGCATCTATAAACTGTTCCGCAGTTGCCAATCCATACCTTGGAAGCTTTTCGTTAAACTGACAACATTTCTTTTGGATATTACTATGAAGCTTTGCCAAAGAATTTCTAGCCGACTTTTCAACAGCATCCGCTCTTTCAAAGAGAATTTTAATCAGTAATTTTGAATACTTTTCGTAATCCCGATAAAACATGCTTAAAATGTTTCTCAATTTACAAAGATCAGCCTGCATTTTTGCCATCTTCTTGTATTTCTGAATGTAATTTTTCCCTCTGTCCTTATGCGTTCTTCGGTACAACCTCGCAGAGAATTTAATTTTTTCATTATAGCTTTTGTCACCCCAGTATCTACCCATTATTCTGGTAGCAACTTTTTTCTTATGTTTGTTTCGGTAATCTTCATCATTATCATACCGTTCCTTGCTCTTTTGTCTAGCCTGCTAAATTGTTGCTTCTCTATAAAGTTTATCATTGTGATAACGCTCCTTGATCTTTTGTCTAGCCTGCTCAATTCTTGCTTCTCTGTAATTTTCATCATTTTGATAACGCTCCTTGATCTTTTGTTTGGCTGGGCTGGGGCGTAATGATTTTATTGGCGTCATGGCGCAATGATATTATTTCATGACGTCATCAGAAACAACAATATATTTTCGTGTTTTTCTATTCACGTCATAGCTCTAATATAAAACTATGATGACATTCATTATTTTTCTAGTAGGGTTTCAGACAAGGTAGTTCTAATGATATACTTTTGTTTTGATCTGACTCTATTTTTAGGAGTTTTGTTATATTTCTTAGCATTGGACTGATCGTCTCTTACTAGGTTGCTAGCTACTGCTGCAACCCAAATTCACATATATATTTATTTATGAGAGGCAGCCTGGCCGAGTGGTCCAAGGCACTAGTGTTAGCCACCAGTCTCTTCGGAGGCGTGGGTTCAAATCTCACCGCTGGTATGCGATTATTATGTTTGAAAGACTGCAGTGTGAAAAGACATCGAAAATTCAGTTTTTGGTGGAAAAATTTATTCTCTTTTAGAAATAATTTATTTTAGTTACTATAGATTTTTAACCCAATTAATTTCCTTTAAAATGAACTATTGAACAACTATCTACGATGTTCCAGTGCCAAGCTATCTCTGGAAACAAAGAAAAGAGAAAAAAAAGGAAAAAAATATCCCGTTTAGGCAGAATGTTGTAGTAGCTGCCACTTTTCTTGATTTTCAAGCCAATATATTTCCCTTGCTGTTCAAGCCAAGGGACAGAAAGTTTCCTATACAGGGGTCTCGGACAAGGCGGTTCTAATGGTGTACTTTTTGTTCTGATCTGACTCCTCAGTTAAGAACTATGGGTTTTTATATTTCTTAACATTGGACGTGATCGTCTCTTATTAGGTTGCTAGCTACCGCTGCAACCCGGATCTAATCTATTATAGGCAAGAGTTCGCTCTTTATTATAATTCCCTTTGTCCTTATGCGTTCTTCGGTACAACCTCGCAGAGAATTTAATTTTTTCATTATAGCTTTTGTCACCCCAGTATCTACCCATTATTCTGGTAGCAACTTTTTTCTTATGTTTGTTTCGGTAATCTATATCGTTATCATACCGTTCCTTGCTCTTTTGTTTCGCTGTCTCAATTTTCCCTTCTCGATACCCCTGATCCGTAAGATACCTCTGTTTTGCTCTGTCATATTTCATTTTCTTAAATCCTGGATCACAAGACATCTTAGTAGCAATCCTTACGCGTGCTCGAGCTTTATTGCGTTTGGTGGCATTTTTATCTCTTTTAAATAAACTTTTCTTATATTTCAGGATGTTAGCTTTATTTTTTGTGTAGTAAAGTTTTCTATTAGTAGAAATTTGGATTGTTCTATTTTGATATTGTTTTTGGTTATTCTTTCTTTTTTTCCACTCGCGTGAGACCATATTTTTTCAAGATTTAAAATTATTAAGCACACAAAATCCCGTGTCGAGTATCTAAAACCTAGCATAAAACAAAACTAATTTTAAAATTTTCAGGTATTTATCTTGTTTGAATTACAAAATTAGTATTATTGGTTAGACACCATAAATATTTTTGCAGTTTAAATAATAAGTTTAGTGATTCTGGACTGAAAACTAAAATAATTGCAATTATGAGACAATAATATGGAGATATGTACTTTACGGGTTACAGGATACAATAATAAATTTGAACTGAGATGAAAAAAAAATTTCTTCCAGGAGACAAAAAGCAAAACTAATTTTAGAATTTTCATGTATTTTTGTTGTTTAAATTAAAAAATTACTATTACTGATTAGGCATCATAAATATTTTTGCAGTTTACATAATAATTTTAGCGATTAAGCCAAAAAAGAAAATTTTGGTTCCAGGAGTTTCGGTTACTATTGAGACAAGTAGCTATTATTACTATAGAGTTCATTACATGGACTGTTTTATTGCTTCAAAATTCAAATATCTTTGAAAAGACTGCAGTATGAAAATACATCAAAAATGCAATTTTTTTGACAAAATTGATTCTACTTTAAAAAGTATTTTATTTTTAAATACAAAAGTGACTAGATGTTGCAATTTCCTTTAAAATGAGCTATTATACAGCTCTCTATGATTTTCCAGTGCCCAGCTAGCTGAGCAGAAAGAAAAAGCGGAAAGAAAAAAATATCCCGTTTGTGGAGAATAACGTGGTAAAAGTCAATTTTCTTGATTTTCAAGCCAATATATTTTCTTTGTTATTCAAGCCAAAGGGAGGTAAGTTTCCTTTATAGAGGATTCGGACAAGGCGGTTCTAATGGTGTACTTTTTGTTTTGATCTGACTCTTTTTTAGGAGTTGGGGGGTTTTATATTTCTTGACATTGGAGGTGATCGTCTCTTACTAGGTTGCTAGCTACCGCTGCAACCCGGATCGTCTCTTACTAGGTTGCTAGCTACCGCTGCAACCCGGAAAATACAAAAAGTTTTTAACCCCATTAATATCCTTTAAAATGAGCCATTAAACAACTCTCTACGATGTTCCAGTCCCAAGCTATCTGTGGAATTACTAACCTATGCTATAATTAAGTAGCGTATAAAATTTAGTATAGGCAAGAGGTCGTTCTTTATTATAAAAGAACTGTTTAAAACACAGTTAGAAATGCTTTTTTCTTGAGTCGGTGCTCCAGGAATTTGTTCTAAATCATTAGTCTTACAAACACATTTACTAATAACCCTAACAGGCTCGTTTTCGCCATAATTGAAAAACATTGCTTTTCCTTCGCTGTTGATAGGTATGGTTGTGTATATGTTTTTATTGCTGCTACATAAACTGCAATTGCTCCTTCCAAAATTAATATACGAATTTTCAAAGAAGTACGCCTCCGTATATTCACTGTGTTGTCGAACATTTTCCATTGCATCTGTAAACTGTTCCGCAGTTGCCAATCCATACCTTGGAAGCTTTTCATTAAACTGACAACATTTCTTTTGGATATTACTATGAAGCTTTGCCAAGGAATTTCTAGCCGACTTTTCAACAGCATCCGCTCTTTCAAAGAGAATTTTAATCTGTAATTTTGAATACTTTTCGTGATCCTGGTAAAACATGCGTAAAATGTTTCTCAATTTACGAAGATCAGCCTGCATTTTTGCCAAATTCTTGTATTTCTGAATGTAATTTTTCCCTTTGTCCTTATGCGTTCTTCGGTACAACCTCGCAGAGAATTTAATTTTTTCATTATAGCTTTTGTCACCCCAGTATCTACCCATTATTCTGGTAGCAACTTTTTTCTTATGTTTGTTTCGGTAATCTTCATCATTATCATACCGTTCCCTGCTCTTTTGTCTAGCCTGCTCAATTCTTGCTTCTCTGTAATGTTCATCATTACCATACCGTTCCTTGATCTTTTGTTTGGCTGTCTCAATTTTTGCATGTCTATAATCTTCATCATTGTGATAACGTTCCCTGCTCTTTTGTCTAGCCTGCTCAATTGTTGCTTCTCTATAAAGTTTATCATTGTGATAACGCTCCTTGATCTTTTGTTTAGCCTGCTCAATTCTTGCTTCTCTGTAATGTTCATCATTACCATACCGTTCCTTGATCTTTTGTTTGGCTGTCTCAATTTTTGCATGTCTATAATCTTCATCATTGTGATAACACATCTTGCTGTTTTCTTTTGCTCTCTCAATTATTACTTCTCGATACGCCTGGTCGGTTGAATACCTTTGCTTTTTTCTTTTCAAGTTACTATCTCTGTTGTTTGTGTAGTACTCTTTCTTCAACTTGCGTATAGCCTGCTTTGATCTAACCATTATTCTAATCAAGAATGAGAGAATTTTCAGTTTTGACTTTCCTTATATACTAATTATGACGTCACTCTATTCACGTCATAACTCTAATATAAAACTATGATGACGTTCATTATTTATCTAGTAGGGTTTCAGACAAGGTATTTCTAATGATGTACTTTTGTTTTGATCTGACTCTATTTTTAGGAGTTTTGGGTTTTTATATTTCTTAGCATTGGACTGATCGTCTCTTACTAGGTTGCTAGCTACTGCTGCAACCCAAATTCACATATATATTTATTTATGAGAGGCAGCCTGGCCGAGTGGTCCAAGGCACTGGTGTTAGCCACCAGTCTCTTCAGAGGCGTGGGTTCAATTCTTACCGCTGGTATACGATTATGTTTGAAAGACTGCAGTGTGAAAAGACATCAAAATGCAGTTTTTGGTGGAAAAATTTATTCTCTTTTAGAAATAATTTATTTTAGTTACTATAGATTTTTAACCCAATTAATTTCCTTTAAAATGAGCTATTGAACAACCCTCTACGATGTTCCAGTGCCAAGCTATCTCTGGATACAAAAGAAAAAAAAAGAAAAAAGAAAAAAATATCCCGTTTAGGCAGAATGTTGTAGTAGCTGCCACTTTTCTTGATTTTCAAGCCAATATATTTCCCTTGCTGTTCAAGCCAAGGGACAGAAATTTTACTATGCAGGGGTTTCGGACAAGGCGGTTCTAATGGTGTACTTTTTGTTTTGATCTGACTCCTTTGTTAGGAACTATGGGTTTTTATATTTCTTAACATTGGACGTGATCGTCTCTTACTAGGTTGCTAGCTACCGCTGCAACCCGGATTAAATTTTCAGGTATTTATCTTGTTTGAATTACAAAATTGGTATTATTGGTTGACACCATAAATATTTTTGCAGTTTACATAATAAGTTAAGCAATTCTGGACTGAAAACTAAAATAATTGCAATTATAAGACAATAATATAGAGATACGTACTTTATGGGTTACAAACCAAAAAAAGTTTAGTTCCAGGATACAATAATAACTTTGAACTGAGATGAAAAAAAAATTTTCTTCCAGGAGACAAAAAGTAAAACTAATTATAAAATTTTCATGTATTTTTGTTGTTTAAATTAAGAACTTACTATTAATGATTAGGCACCATAAATATTTTTGCAGTTTACATAATAATTTTAGCGATTAAGCCAAAAAAGAAAATTTTGGTTCCAGGAGTTTCGGTTACTATTGAGACAAGTAGCTATTATTACTAAAGAGTTCATTACCATGAACTGTTTGATTGCTTCAAAATTCAAATATCTTTGAAAAGACTGCAGTATGAAAATACATCAAAAATGAAATTTTTTTTACAAAATTGATTCTACTTTAAAAAGTATTTCATTTTTAATTACAAAAGGGACTAGATGTTGCAATTTCCTTTAAAATGAGTTATTATACAGCTCTCTATGATTTTCCAGTGCCCAGCTAGCTGAGCAGGAAAAAAAAGCGGAAAGAAAAAATATACCGTTTGTGGAGAATAACGTGGTAAAAGTCAATTTTCTTGATTTTCAAGTCAATGTATTTTCTTTGTTATTCAAGCCAAAGGGCGGTAAGTTTCCTTTATAGAGGATTCGGACAAGGCGGTTCTAATGGTGCACTTTTTGTTTTGATCTGACTCTTTTTTTTGGAGTTGGGGGGGTTTTATATTTCTTAACATTGGAGGTGATCGTCTCTTACTAGGTTGCTAGCTACCGCTGCAACCCGGACCGATTATAATTTTGTCTCATATAAATTACCAATAACCTAACAAAGAATAAAGGTAATTTTTAAATTTTCAGGTATTTTGTTCATTTAAATTATTGCTTATTAAAATAAAGGTAATTTTTAAATTTTCAGGTATTTTGTTCATTTAAATTATATGAGATTAAAATTATTGCTCAGATATAATAAATATTTTTGCAGTTTACGTAATAACTTTAGCGATTCTAAACTGAAAAATAATATATACAAAAAAATGGAATTTTTTGGTCTGGAAATACATATTAAATCTCACGTCGGGTAGTTAATATGTTCTAACTACATCCAACGACTATGACGTCATTGATCAATATTGTACATAAAAAATTAAGTTTTTCGTAAAAAAATGAATCTATTAAAAAAAAAAATAAGTACAAATGGCACTAGATCTAGAGATTTCCTTTAAAACGAGTCACTGAACAACTCTCTACGATGTTCCTAAAATACATACAGATTTTTGTAAGAAGAGATTTTAGTAGATCCATGAGTATAGTCACAATGGGCGTTGTCAATTCCATGTGCCCCTCACTACTGGATTTATTTTCATTGAACTTTGTGCAAAACAGAGCACAAAATTTATTTTGTATCTTATAAGAAAAATTTATAGCAACTCCAATAGTATAACCTACCCTCTATGGGCGTCGTAAAATCTATAACTCCCTCACTACTTGATTTCTAAGGATCGTTCTGGATTTCTTTATTAAAGTTCCATTCTCGGCGCCTTTTAAAATAATGCATTTAAAATTCCACTTTATATTTTATTAATGTAGGATTCCTATAAAAATATAAATCGGTTTCATTCAACTCAAGTAAGAAATTTATTCATATAACTCTCAATAGATTCCCCTTGTCAATCATATACATACAGATATTTTAAAATGATATGCCACCCGGTACAGAAAAAGAAAAAGAAACTAGCTTTTTCTACTTTTAAAACTGGCTATGCATGTTTTCGGATATCTGTCAGTAAGTAGGTCAATGACCCAAAACTCTGTATTCTATAACCATTCAAGTGTTCTGAGGGATGAATCAATTATGTGCAATACTTAAGTAACTTTTGTTAAGGTGCCAAAAAACTGTAGTCTGAAGAGCGAGGCATTGAAAGTGGGGGGGGGGAGCACCCTCCTCATATACGTAAGAATTTCTTTTCGTTTTAAGTTTTAGTTTTGCTCCTTACTTTCAGTTGGAAAAACTTTTTTTATTTAATGATGCTTAGAGAAGAACATTTTTCTAAGGGCAATGAAAAAAGTATGTCAATTAGAGTAAAAGTATATAAAAATAGAAAAAGTAATTAATCAAAAATAAAATTACACAAAACAATGAAATATAAATTCCCAGCATTCAGTTCTGTTGAGCAATGTCAAAGCGTTGGACAGATATTTTCTTAACAATATTGACAGTTTTGAACTTGGTTATCAAACACCAAAATCTTTAATGCCTTTAGACTCAATTGCTTATAAGAAAGTAACGCATTATCAAAGTAGTTTTTTCAAAGTAAAATATTAAAACTAAGGTTAAAAAATCAAAACATTTTTAATTTAATATTTTAAATTAATTTTGAATACCAAAAACAGATATATTTGAAATCTTTATGCTTCATAAATCTAAAAAATAAATTTTTTTTCAAAGTGAAAACTAGCAAACATAATCACTCCTAGAAAAATAAATTTAAGAAAATAAAATAAAAAAAAACACATCCGTTCAGGGGGGAAATACAAAAATTCCCATCATTCCGTTCAGAGGAAACATTTCTTATTATAGTCTCTTCATATATCAGATCATAGGTACTCTGGCAATGCAAGCAAAAGTTGAGGCATATTTTTACCGAAATTGGCCATTATTAAGTTGTTTTCCTTATGTGTTCATTAATTATACGAATTTTTTTCTCTACTAATAACAGCACTATTTGCTAATAAACAAATACATATTTAGGATTACCATAAAAAGCTGATCATTTGATTGAATGTTATCAATAGCTAAGATCTTATACTTTCATTATAGGGTCAAAATCTATTGGCAGGTAGTCAACAATGGGGCAACATACATTTTTTCCATGGTTTTCTATGTTCTGCTTTTTTTCTTTCGGGTTCCTTATAATTACTTTATAATCCCAAATTTCCAGGGCGGCATGGCTCCCCTGCCCCCCCCCCCCTCAGCTGGCACCCATGATTGGAGTGAACCTAGTCTTCTTCCAATAACCATTGTTCCCCAAAGAAATCCCATCAAAATTCTAGGATAGCCATTTAATTCAGTCTAAGTAAAATATATGCTACAATAAACTAATTTGAAGGAACATTTCCGTTTGCTACACTTTCACTCGCTCTATAAATGTCCATGACTAAGACCAACATAGCAGCGATAAATCTCTCCCAAACCCCTGTCTAGCTGAATATTAGTTGCTGGTCTAAGTTGCGTAGTTTCTAAATTTGCCTTGTTTCTACTAAATCTTCCTTGCTTGAGTCCATCTCAAAGAACCTTTGTATCTTTTTCTGTTGCTTTTCTAGAGTTCAAAGCTTAAGGTGCTTTCATAGCATTTATGCTCAAATAGTACTATAATCAATAAAACTAGACTTGACGGCCATCTATTTTTCAACGCAATCTTTTGCCCAAACTGTTAGTAACAAAATCCTCTGTGGATTTTGAAAAAAAAAATTTTATTAAGACGCACACGTAATAACTACCGTGAATCGGGCCATTTATCAACGCTTGTTCCGATTACCAAACAGTTCTTGGTAACGAACTGTAAGTAAGGAGCGACCCGGCTTGGTAGTAACCGAAACTTTAAAAAACAAAATTTTGATACCGATAGATATATCAAAAGAATTGGATTTTTGTGCTGATTTCAAATATATAAGTTTCATTTAGTTTAATTCTACCTATTGAAAGTTACTGGCCTGAGAAAATTTGCCTGATTTTCAAAAAGGAGAAACGCATCAAAGCACCCTCCATTTAGCGTATCAAAGAACCCTGCTGAAGAGCTTTCAAGCTCCTATCGGCAAAAAAAATGGAATTTTGTACTTTTTGGCAGAAGAAAGATCACGGATGTGTCTTTTTCTGCTTTTTGTTGTTTTTTTCCCCAGGAATGATACCCAGTGGTCCTAGAATATCGCAGGATGGCTCATTCAAACGGAAATTAAAACTTACAGGGCCCTTTTTCAGTGACCAAAAATGAAGGGGCATTAATAATGAACGTTAGAAATCAATCGTCAATAAGAGTTTTTCAAATATTATCAAGAAATTTCCTTGTTAGGATTTCAAAATTAAACGTTATACGTATTGCTGTGAATAAAAAAAACTATTCTACTAGGCTTTTCTTCGTCAGCATAATGCTTACCGCTTCAGCAATTAACGGCCCTTGAAGCCGTTGCTCATTTTAATTACTTTTCCAGATCATAAATGTTTCACCCTGTATGCAGAACACTTTCTATTTCTTTATCTGTAACAGCTAGCAAAAAAGTCAGAGATACCACTTTTTTCAATTAGTGTTGATATATCAGATCTCGATAAGAATGTATCATTAAATATTTTTATTTCCATCAATCCAATTCTAATGATAGCCGTTTTTGTACTATTTCCATAGAGGAGACCGTCTGAAAATCCTGTTGCAAAGGCAACAATATTTTCTAGTGCTACACAAGCTTCAACTGTTTGTGTGTCATCAGCAACAGCAACTCTGAAGTAATTTGTTTCAAATAGGTCTTTGAAAGTTTGGTTCATTTCTTTCGCAGCACAGCCTTTAATCCTTTCACAAAAAAGTTCATATGCAACCTCGTTTGCTATGTTTGCTCCCATCAAAACTAGGGACTGGTTCTTCAACCGTGAGGAAATATACTTTGAATTTATAGTTAATAACTATATAAAAATTTTCTAGGACAGGGTATTCTTACCTTTGTACCAAACACTTATAGACTATAAGTTACATATAAGTTATGATAATAACTTACAATAAGGACCAAAGTCCTTATATGTTGTCTATTATATTATATGTCTATTATATGTTGCATAGTTATTAATGCAACAGGAAAAAGAAAAAGTTGTCTTTGGTATAAATGACGTCATACGAGGTTAAATTTGATTTTAAATAGATCCGAACAGGTAAAGCAAGAAGCCTGATAAATCAAAGCAATGAATTTTTTCGACGAAATATAAAGCGTCACGACATCTGTGTGACGACATCGTCACAACAATTTTTAACAACAATTTTTAACAACAATTTTTATTAAGCTTCAAACAAATATATTATAATGGTATAAAATAACAAATTAACAAGTTCATCCATCAGTCTGGAATTCCACGCCTTGGAGAAATGATTTGAAAACTTTCTTTGGTGTCGTCTCGTCCCTGAGGTCTTATACTCACCTTGGCTGCAGTAAGGCGTGGCTCGTCACCGACTCCAGCAGAATTCCGAAACTACAACATTGCATCATGCAACAGTGAACACTATGTGAAGTTTATTGGTTTCAGCATCAGGTTAGGTTAAGTTGGGTTAGGTTAGGTTAGGGTGCCTATGCCAAAATATTTCTGTTAATTGTTTTTTTTTCTTTTTCTGTCTAGGCTCTAAGGCTTTATCTCCAATGGCTTTACAATCCAGTGTCAAATTTGTATCTCTTTCAATTTCCAAGATATAAAAGGCTGACTAAACACACAAAATATAAAAAGCAGGTTGCTCCGAAACATCATCAACATTTTGAGACAGAGCGGGACATCTTGTACAAATTTATTATAATTACGAAAAAAAAAGTAACAATTGCTATATTACATTTCGAATGCAACATTAAGTTTATTTTAACAGAATCGTCATTCAGAAGATATATAAAACAGGTTATGGCCAGACAATAGTTGTCTCTTAATAACAGAAGCCACTCAAAAGACAATCGAAATCACATCTAGTAATTATAGCATTTTTAGCAAGTTAAATCGTATTTGTTCTATTAAATCAGCCACGAATAAGAAAAATTTAAAATTAAAAACTAAAAAAAGCAACTCGAAACACATTGTTCTCTTATATGTTTATTAAGATCGCAAATTTATAATACAAGTAAAACCAATAAATTCCAAATGTTTGTGAACATTAGCACTTTCAAGAGTCAAATTAATTTAAATTAAACAATGTGTTTGAACACTTTTAACTAACAACTGAATCAAAATTCATTATCCTTCATTAGACGAGCTTTTTTTTGTATTCCAACTGAGTTTTTCGTGCACCAACAGTAATACCAAAAATGTCCTCATGATAACGGCCGCTTTCCTAAAACAATAAACAATTAATTAGAAAGGCAAAGACTCTACACTGACAACCTCTACCCCCCCCCCTCTGGGTCCGGCCGTGGATGTGTCTGCTGCCCTCTGAGTACAGCTTTTTTCTCTTACTTTAAGCAATTGCTGTGCTACCATTTATTTTTGCCAACCAAAGTTTGGTTTAACAAACGATCTTACCCCAAATTGCTTAAATTTATTTGTTTGCCTCTTAAACCTTTTTACAAGAGGAAATAAGGCCTAACAAGTGTGATAAATTGTGTCGCAACCTGGCATGTTTAAAGAATTCCAAATATCACTTTAATTCTAAGCTTGAACAATTTGTTAGCATTATCGAAGTATCAAGCACATCAAACAAATTTTACCCACTAGACTTTCGTGGAAACTAGATATTCTTGAAAGACTTCTATTCATTCCTGAAACTACGACTTGTATTTGTTCATTAGCAATTAGTGCAGTAATTAGTACACAAAAAAGTTCGTATAATTAAAGAAAACACAAGTAAAACAACTTAATAAGGGGCAATTTCGGTAAAAATATGCCGTCAACTTTTGCTTGCATTGCCAGAGTACCCATGAGCAGATATATGAAGAGACTATAATCATAAATGTTTCCCCTCAACGGAATGCTGGGAATTTTTGTATTTCCCCCCTGAACGGATGTGTTTTTTTTATTTTATTGTCTTCAATTTATTTTTCTAGGAGTGATTATATTTATCTAGTTGTCACTTTGAAAAAAAAATTATTTTTTACATTTATGAAGTATAAAGATTTCAAAAATATCTGTTTTTGGTATTCAAAATTAATTTAAAATATTAAATTAAAAATTTTTTGATTTTTTAACCTTAGTTTTAATATTTTACTTTGAAAAAACTACTTTGATAATGCGTTACTTTCTTATAAGCAATTGAGTCTAAAGGCATTAAAGATTTTGGTGTTTGATAACCAAGTTCAAAACTGTCAATATTGTTAAGAAAATATCTGTCCAACGCTTTGACATTGCTCAACAGAACTGAATGCTGGGAGTTTATATTTCTTTGTTTTGTGTAATTTTATTTTTGATTAATTACTTTTTCTATTTTTATATACTTTTACTCTAATTGACATACTTTTTTCATTGCCCTTAGAAAAATGTTCTTCTCTAAGCATCATTAAAAAAAACAAAGTTTTTCCAACTGAAAGTAAGGAGCAAAACTAAAACTTAAAACGAAAAGAAATTCTTACGTATATGAGGAGGGTGCTCCCCCCCCCCCCACTTTCAATGCCTCGCTCTTCAGACTACAGTTTTTTGGCACCTTAACAAAAGTTACTAAAGTATTGCACATAATTTATTCATCCCTCAGAACACTTGAATGGTTATAGAATACAGAGTTTTGGGTCATTGACCTACTTACTGACAGATATCCGAAAACATGCATAGCCAGTTTTAAAAGTAGAAAAAACTAGTTTCTTTTTCTTTTTCTGTACCGGGTGGCATATCATTTTAAAATATCTGTATGTATATGATTGACAAGGGGAATCTATTGAGAGTTATATGAATAAGTTTCTTACTTTAGTTGAATGAAATCGATTTATATTCTTATAGAAATCCTACATTAATAGAATATAAAGTGGAATTTTAAATGCATTATTTTAAAAGGCGCCGAGAAAGGAACTTTAATAAAGAAATCCAGAACGATCCTTAGAAATCAAGCAGTGAGGGAGTTATAGATTTTACGACGCCCATAGAGGGTAGGTTATACTATTGGAGTTGCTATAAATTTTTCTTATAAGATACAAAATACATTTTGTGCTCTGTTTTGCACAAAGTTCAATGAAAATAAATCCGGTAGTGAGGGGCACATGGAATTGACAACGCCCATTGTGACTATACTCATGGATCTACTAAAATCTCTTCTTACAAAAGTCCGTATGCATTTTAGGGCAGGATACGACAGCCCTCAGTCATCCATACCCAAACCTCCAAGGTCCCGAATTTCCCCCAAACTTTTTGCCCCCTTTTTGTGTACTAATTTTTAAAACTTTTTCTTAATTTTCGTTTAACTTTGTTTTACATAAAAAAATTTTCAACTTTTTCTTATGTCTTAAAATGACAAGAAATATACTTAAAACAAAAAACTATGTTTAATATTTTCAAAGTACGAAATGAGAAGGATATAGATATGTTAGTCGCGATCTTTACAGTTAGAAAAATAGTGCTTTAAGTAACACTTCTTTTTTATTAGAATGAATTTTTTTTATTCTGATTTTTTTTTTGCATCTTTACTAGTGGTATTATATGGCTGCTCATCATTATTAAGTAGTTTATTGTATATTTTGAATTAGTATTTTGTGTAAATTGGAAGGATAAACGCTTTTGTCATATCATAGGCAGCAAAATCGCGCTTCCTAAGTAAAGAACGATGTTGGCCAAATGCATTATTTTTTGTTTGCCTTTGTTTTCCCTACCAGGGCATTTCATATCGAAGGAGTTGTTGTAAGGCTTGGAAAATGGCTCATTCGATTGGAAATGAGAACGGCTAGTGCCCTTTTTAATAGTCGAAAGAGATTGGAAGGCAACTAACACCCCTTCCACGCAAATCATTTCCCCAAACACATTGAATCATAATTTTGAGACTGAAATTTTGTCCAGCTTAGTTGATGTTTAAATAAAAAATATGTTTTCGAGGAACACACTCCCCCACAACCCTCAGGGCAAGGGTTTTAAGTTATGGCATATGGGTATATAAGAACGATATTAGCATAATGTATTATTTTTTTCCCTTTAGTTCAGGGCCCTTTGTATCAAAGAAGTTGTCGTAGAAACTTCAAAAAGGGCTCATTCAATTGGAAATTGGAGAGACTTGTGCCATTTTTAGTAGTCGAAAGTGATTGGAAGTCAACTAACACCCCTTCCAAGCCCACCAGTCCCCCAAACACATCCAATCAAAATTTTGAGATAGCCATCTTCTTCAGTGTGATTGATTTCCAGATAGAAATTATATTTTTGAGGAGGACACTCTCCTCCAGCCCTCAGGGCAAGGGTTGTAAGTTATTCCCTGGGGACATATAAGGTTTTTATAGAAAACTTTGTCGTAGAAACTTCAGAAAAGGCTCATTCGATTAAAAATTCAAAGAGCTAGTGCCCGTTATGCTAGTTGAAAGTTATTGGAGGGCAACTAACACCCTTGTCACGCCCACCTTTTCCCAAACACATCCAATCAAAATTTTGAGATAGTCATTTTGTTCAACGTAGTTGAGAGTTCTGGAAAATAGCTCTTTGAGGATGACAACCCCCCACAGCCCTCAGGGAAAGGGTTGTAAATTATGCCTTGGGGCATATAAGTTTTACAGAAATCTTTGTCGTAGAAACTTGAAAAAGCGCTCATTCAATTGGAATTTCAAAGGACTAGCGCCCCTTTTTAATAGTCGAAAGCGGTTTGAGGGCCACTAGCCCCCCTCTCAAGCCCACCTTTTTCCCAAACACGTTGAATCAAAATTTTAAGATAGCCATTTTGTTCTATCTTAAACCTTTTTACAAGAAGAAAGAGGGCCTAGCAAGTGGGATAAATTGGGTCGCAACCTGGCACGATTATAGGATTCCAAATCTCACTTTAATTCTAAGCTTGAACAATATGTTAGCATTATCGAAGTACCAAGCACATCAAACAAATTTTACCCACTTGACTTTAGTGAAAACTAAATATTCTTGTGAGACTTCTATTCATTCCTGAAAACAACGACTTTCTAAAAAATTTATTTTGTAATTTTCGATTTAATGTAGTTTTTTTATTTACACAAAAACTATTGTACTTATTGTTTATTTTGAGCTGATAGTTTTTCAATGTTCACACATTAGTAGACTGATAAGTCAGAATTACATATTTGAACTTATTTTCGAATAATTAAACATTAAATGTTTATATAATACTATTTTGTTCTTCGAACCGATAGAATGAAAACAAATTAAGATGGATAAGTACAACCACCTAAAAAACAATATGAACAGCGAATGATACAATTCTAATATTTTATAAAGATATTGTATATTTGTATTATATTTTTCAGAAAAATTAGATTGAAATTTACATTGAAAAATCAAAAAAAATAGGTCATCATCCTGTTTTTTTATAAAATTCCCAAGATAGCACATACCACTTACTTGCCTCCTTCCTCCTACTGGTCATTGACCCCAAAGAATAGACTGAACCCTGGATGCCAGTAGTCAGATTTTTCTATTTATTTATTTTTAATTTATTAAATACTGAATTTTTGATTTTTTCGAGTTTATAAGATATTAACATTATAATAAGGAAAAGCCAATGTTTAAAATAGATTTCAATAATTATACATTGGCATTTTTTTACAGCTTTTGATTACAGAAAAAACATAATTTTTTCTAGATTAATATTAAATTAATATATATATAACGTAAAGCGTATATATTAAATATTACTTATTTTTGTACATAAATTTTAACAGAATTGGTTACTTAGTTTAATACATAGAAACGTACTGCTTAACAAAAAATTGTTCTATTAATGTATTTTCTTTTATTTTATTTATAACTATAGATATTATAGTTAGAGAGAAATATAAATTAATAAGTGAAAATGTGTCCATAGAACTAAGATTAATGCATGATAGCTACATGCAACCAACTTTTAATTAATTTCATATACTTACTAAAATAGAGATTAAAAACTTAACACTGCAGACCATATAAAGTGCCGTCGATGTAAAAAAAGCAATAAACGATCAAGGAAAAAAAGCTAAACGGTTAATGTCAGCAGGGCAAAATTGCCAATGTAAATACATAAGCGAAACAAAAGAGGAATTTGTAAGAGGCATAAATCATGAAAAGAATCTACCAAAACACGCTTATTCTGAGGATTAATACCTATTGTCATATTTATGTGTGTGCTTTATTGAAATAAAAAAACTTGAGAACTTGTAGTTGATAACACAATGTTTTGTTTTTCAACACAAGATATCTCGATTGTTTTTTCTTTCCTTTTTTACTCTGCTTTTGCGAAGTTTTTAAGTTTTCATGTACTAATGTATTGCAGTGTATTCTCTTCTTTTTTTTGTTATGCTTCATACCTGTCATTTTTGCATATGATCTGGATTAAAAAACAGTTATTATTATTATTATTATTATCATATAACTTGCATATAAAATAGCAACCTTGCCAAAAAAAACAGATTGTTTAGGTGATTTTTATCACACATAAAAGATACATTATTTATATGATAAAATAACAAAATTTTTTTTTAGAAGGATATTTCCTATAGCATAGTAGCTAGTTATATTTTTTTAATTTATTTTATTTTAAATTAATTCAGATATATTTCTTTGTCCAAAAACCAAAATTTGATGATAGAATAAAAAATGTTTAATTAAAGATTTCATGGAACTGAGTTCTTTGAATTTAGAATAGCACCTATATATACATTCAATCCGGAGGGGTTTAATCAAAAAAGAGGCACTCATGGCGCTTTGAAAACTGAACAAACTAATTGAACAAATTCTTGATCAAAAAAAGTAATATGTGAGATAAATTTAAATTTTGTTCCTTTATTGTTTACTTATTTATTGTTAGTGATATATTGTCCCTTTGAAGGTTCAGATGCCGAAAATAGGTTTAATACTCTACGGAGACCACAAAAAGCAGAGACACTTCAACTTTGTATACATAGTAATATATATATATATATATATATATATATATATATATATATATATATATATATATATATATATATATATATATATATATATATATATATATATATATATATATATATATATATATATATATATATATATATATATATATATATATATATATATATATATATATATATATATATATATATATATATATATATATATATATATATATATTATGCTTGGATAAATTCAAAATTTAGTTTAGTAATTGGCACTTTTTTTTTAGCCACGGTTTTTCGGGTCAGTGACGAGCCACGCCTTGCTGCAGCCAAGGTGAGTATACGATCTCAGGGACGAGACGACACCAAAGAAAGTTTTCAAATCATTTCTCCAAGGCGTGGAATTCCAGACTGATGGATGAACTTGTTAATTTGTTATTTTATACCATTATAATATATTTGTTTGAAGCTTCGTAAAAATTGTTGTTAAAAATTGTTGTTGGAAAAATTGTTGAAAACCTAACCTAACCTTACCCCGAACTGTTGGACTACCATTAGAAACTGGATTAAAAAAAACCTATGGCTTTTTCTTATTTGGTATAGTATTAGGCGATCTTCAGAGAATGAGTTATCAAACTAAGCCAAATATTTGCCATGGTTTGTTCTTTAATAAATTTCAGCCATCTCTACAGCTACTACAACTCCAACCTGGATTAGTTTAATTTTCCACTATTTACATTTTGGAATCGCTGTGATGTTTGTTGTTGTGTTTCTTCTAGAAACAGATGCTGTGACGCTTTATATTTCGTCCAAAAAATTCATTGCTTTGATTTATCAGGCGTTTTGCTTTACCTGGTCGGATCTATTTAAAATCAAATTTAACCTCGTATGACGTCATTTATACCAAAGACAACTTTTTCTTTTTCCTGTTGCATCAATAACTATGCAACATATAATAGACATATAATATAATAGACAACATATAAGGACTTTGGTCCTTATTGTTCTTCAGTTTCGTCTTGATGCTGAAACCAATAAACTTCGCATAGTGTTCACAGTTGCATGATGCAATGTTGTAGTTTCTGAATTCTGCTGGAGTCAGTGACGAGCCACGCCTTACTGCAGCCAAGTTGAGTATAAGATCTCAGGGACGAGACGACACCAGAGAATGTTTTCAGATCATTTCTCTAAGGCGTAGAATTCCAGACGGATGGATGAACTTGTTAATTTGTTATTTTATACCATTATAATATATTTGTTTGAAGCTTAGTAAAAATTGTTGTTAAAAATTGGACTTGCTGTAATAATCAAATATTTTTCAAAGGACTACATTTGGAAAAGACTACACTACATTTTTATATACGAGCATTGCAAATCAGTATTCCAAAGATGTTGTCACGCTTGTCAAAATTATGTTAAAAAATTTAAAATGTTCATTTATGGAGAAGTACATTAAATTAAATAAAGATAAAAAAAACGGTAATTGCAAACATATTTGTATATATTTTGACAAGGGATAACAAGAATTCCAAACCTCAAAGAAGGAAACCAAAAGTTTGAAGATTAGCAAAAATTGTTGTTAGAAATTGGACTTGCCGTAATAAATGAAATATCTGTAAGAATTTTAAAACCAAAATGAACCAACAAGAAGCCCTTCAAAATCATCCAAATAGAAGAAAAATTATTGCAGAATATAATAAGAACATAGAAGATAATAACAGAATCATACCCAAGGCACCAGAAGTACCAGAACTAGTTCCCGTCGAAGATGAAATTCCAGAAAATAATCTATCGAAATGGTTCAATCAATCGCAATTCATCAATGAAACTGAGATTAGAACCGGGGAGATTTTCGAATTCCAAAGAGTGACTCAGATTGGGTTTCCTTACCAGCACTGGGCTATCTACATTGGCCCGTTTACACATAAAATGGAGAATGGTGAAATCATTAAATGCAGAAATGCAATGTCACACTTGCTTGGCAAGTCCAAGGACGTATCAGCTCATATGGGTGCGGAAGGATACCCACGAATATTGCCAGAGCATAGGGCTCCTTCGCTTGGCTACTTAGAAGAAGAAATAGAAAACAGTCACGCTTGGAGAACAAACAATACAGATCTCCCCGGAGTACAAAAACTCCCTTGAAAAGCGGGAGGGAGTACAAAAAATTACAAAACACATCAAAAATTTGTTTAATGGCATTAATAATGAACAATAGAAATCAATCGTAAATAAGAATTTTTCAAATATTATCAAGAAATTTCCTTGGTAGGATTTCAAAATTAAACGTTATATGTATTGCTCTGAATAAGGAAAACTATTCTACTGTGCTTTCCTTCGTCAGCATAATGCTTACCACTTCAGCAATTAACAGCCCTTTAAGCCGTTGCTCATTTTAATTGCTTTTCCAGATCATAAATGTTTCTCCCTGTATGCAGAACACTTTCTATTTCTTTATCTGTAACAGCTAGCAAAAAAGTCAGAGATACTACTATTTTCAATTAGTGTTAATATATCAGATCTCGATAAGAATGTATCATTAAATATTTTTATTTCCATCAATCCAATTCTAATGATAGTCGTATTTGTACTATTTCCATAGAGGAGACCGTCTGAAAATCCTGCTGCAAAGGCAACAATATTTTCTAGTGCTCCATAAGCTTCAACTGTTTGTGTGTCATCAGCAACAGCAACTCTGAAGTAATTTGTTTCAAACAGGTCTTTGAAAATTTGGTTCATTTCTTTCACAGCATAGCCTTTAATCCCTTCACAAAAAACTTCATGTGCAACCTCGTTTGCTATGTTTGCTCCCATCAAAACTAGGGACTGGTTCTTCAGCCGTGAGGAAATACACTTTGAATTTATAGTAAAGAACTATATAAAAATTTTCTCCGACAGAGTATTCGTACCTTTGTACCAAACACTTATAGACGATAAGTTACATATAAGTTATGATAATAAATTACAATAAGGACTAAAGTCTATATCATAGTTATTGATGCAACAGGAAAAAGAAAAAGTTGTCTTTGGTATAAATGACGTCACACGAGGTTAAATTTGATTTTAAATAGATCCGAACAGGTAAAGCAAAACGCCTGATAAATCAAAGCAATGAATTTTTTGGACGAAATATAAAGCGTCACAACATCTGTTGCTAGAAGAAACACAACAACAAACATCACAGCGATTCCAAAATGTAAATAGTGGAAAATTAAACTAATCCAGGTTGGGGTTGTAGTAGCTGTAGAGATGGCTGATATTTATTAAAGAACAAACCATGGCAAATATTTGGCTTAGTTTGATGCCTCATTCTCTGAAGATCGCCTAATACTATACCAAATAATAAAAAGCCATAGGTTTTTTTTAATCCGGTTTCTAATGGTAGTCCAGCAGTTCGGGGTAAGGTTAGGTTAGGTTTTCAATTTTTAACAAGCAATTTTTCCAACAACAATTTTTAACAACAATTTTTACGAAGCTTCAAACAAATATATTATAATGGTATAAAATAACAAATTAACAAGTTCATCCATCAGTCTGGAATTCCACGCCTTGGAGAAATGATTTGAAAACTTTCTTTGGTGTCGTCTCGTCCCTGAGATCGTATACTCACCTTGGCTGCAGTAAGGCGTGGCTCGTCACCGACCCGAAAAACCGTGGCTCAAAAAACAAGTGCCAATTACTAAACTAAATTTTGAATTTATCCAAGCATAATATATATATATATATATATATATATATATATATATATATATATATATATATATATATATATATATATATATATATATATATATATATATATATATATATATATATATATATATATATATATATATATATATATATATATATATATATATATATATATATATATATATATATATATATATATATATATATATATATATATATATATATATATATATATATATATATATATATATAGATACTGTTTAAGATATTATTGTATATGATTTATGTGGTCAACTTAGAGGATTAACCATATCTTATGCAACTGATCAATCACATTGACAATATATAATTAACAAGAGAAATTTCAACCATAAATTAAACTAAAAAAACTTTAACACACATATTTCATTAATTGATCATTTATTTGTTAAAATAATTTGTTCAGTTTTAAAAGCTCCTTGATTGCCTCTTGTTTGATTAAACCCCTCCGGTTTGAATGTATATATATTAGATATTCAAACAGATAATAAATTATCTCCATGATATCTTTAAATTAAATTTTTGTAACTAGCTTCCATATTTTGGGTTGATGGAAATATAAATAAATCTAAATTAAATTACGATGAAACGAATCAATATAAAAAACAATAAAAATATCATAAAATAACTTTCAGCCTCTAAAATAATAGTGTTATTTTATAATATAAATTATTTATCTTTGATTTTTACTAATAAAATAAACCCAACTCTGCTTTTTTTTGTATATTGTTTGATATTTTACTATTGTATTATGATAATAATAATAATAATAATAACTTTTTTTTTATTAATAAAATTATTTTTATTATAAAATAATTTAGACCCAAACCAAAATCACGTGAGAGCAAAGCAATGAATAATTACATACAAAATGAAAAAATACTCAAGATCAGAGTAAAAAAGTAAAGAAAAAACAATTTAGATATGATGTGTCTGAAAAATAAAACAGTTTACTATCATGTACTATTTCTTAAGTTTTATTATTTTTAGAAAGCAGATTAAGCACTATCATAATATGTTTTACTACACAGTAGATGCGTATTTTTTCAAAGTCTGTTCATTCGGTTTTACTCGTACTCAGTACTAGTGTGGGACTAGTATTTATATTAATTTGATCTTTTTACAGGACGTAATACCAGTCGTAACTTTTTTTCATGTAGCCTAGACTTGCTTTTTTACCTCGTCGGTTCTTGATATTATCTGCTTTTCTATGGTTTTATTCACTATTGTTGTTGGTATTTTTAATACAAAGAAAGTATGTTGCAAGTATCTATCAAACAGTAATCAAAGTTATTAAGACTCTTATTCATTTATTAATTTATATTTCTCTCTCTTTCTTTATTCTTTTGAAATAAATAATCTTAAAGTAACAACATTTCAAGAACAATTTTTTGAGTATCTGTACTTGTCTAGTAGTACTATAAAGCTCCCTGTATTTTTAAATGTCAGTCCAAAAATAAGATAAAGTTAATAAATCTGTTTGTATTGCAAACCAGAGTAAATTCATATTTCAAATGCAATTAGTATTTATTGTCAATAAACGTCAACTCTAAAATAATGGTAATTTATTAAAATAGAAATGAAGGTGCTTCTTAAGCTTAAACTTAGAAAACTATTCATATCTTATAAATTAGTTAAAAATCTAAAATTAAGTTTTTAATAAATAAAAATACATCACTCTCGACATGTTAATACTTGCATAACTATTTATTAATATTCTTGGGACCACGGAAAAGAAGCAGTAAGGATGCAAGGCATTGGGATGTGCTCCCTGGAGAAGAAGCTAAAAAAACATTATGTGTACCTCATTGGATATATTTTTCAATGTAAATTTCAATCACATTTTGCTGAGAAATATAAGACAACTTGACAAGATCTTCATTACAAATCAGCCTTATCGCGTTCGCTTTACGTAAGTTTCCTAATTTGGTTTTCTCTAGACCTCGTGATTTATTTTAAAACTTTTGTTTAGATATAAGAAAAATAAATAACAATTCCTGAATGCATTGATCTGTTTTAAATAAAAAACTATCCATATGAAGTATTATATTATGTCTTCGTTTCAATTTAACCAATCTCAGCTCCAAATTATTAAAAATAAAAAGTGATGTTGTTTACTTAAAAAAAACTTCAAATAAATGTAATTTACAAAAGAAATGTTTTTATAAACTATTAGATTTAAATTCGTTCTTTTAGAACCTGAGGAAGATATATAATTAGCGGATGAAGTCATTTAATTTTTTGTTTGTGTATCTTAATAATCCGAGACTTAGAGATAATTGTAATTAATTAATATTAAATATATATTTTGCCTTATAGCATCTTGCTAGGTTGTCAACTTCCAACCAATATCTATTACTACGGTCCTCTGTTAAAAATTTGTAATTGTCACTCCCTTAAATTGAATACCGTTTGTTTCCTTGACTTTGTTAAAAAGATCTGGGTTTGGCAAAAATAAATGTTAGCACAACAATAGCTTAATGTAATAAACAAAAACTGAAAGCAGAGGGCGGAGGACACATCGGCGGCCGTACCCAGAGAGGGGGGGGTAGGGGTTTTCAGTGTAGAGTTTCTGCGTTTCTAATTAATTGTTTATTGTTTTAGGAAAGCGGCCGTTATCATGAGGACATTTTTGGTATTACTGTTGGTGCACGAAAAACTCAGTTGGAATACAAAAAAAAGCTCGTCTAATGAAGGATAATGAATTTTTCGTAATGAGAATAAAAGTGTACAAGATGTCCCGCTCTGTCCCGAAAATGTTGATTCTGTTTCGGAGCAACGCTGCTTTTTATATTTTGTGTGTCTAGTCATGCTTCTATACCTTGGAAATCTAAAGAGAAACAAATTTTACATTGGATTGTAAAGCCATAGACGATAAAGCCTTAGAGCCTAGACAGAAAAAGAAAAAAAAAATTAACACAAATATTTTGGCATAGGCACCCTAACCTAATCTAACCCAACTTAACCTAACCTGATGCTGAAACCAATAAACTTCACATAGTGTTCACTGTTGCATGATGCAATGTTTTAGTTTCGGAATTCTGCTGGAGTCGGTGACGAGCCACGCCTTACTGCAGCCAAGGTGAGTATAAGATCTCAGGGACGAGACGACACCAAAGAAAGTTTTCAAATCATTTCTCCAAGGCGTGGAATTCCAGACTGATGGATGAACTTGTTAATTTGTTATTTTATACCATTATAATATATTTGTTTGAAGCTTAATAAAAATTGTATTTAAAAATTGTTGTTAAAAATTGTTGGGACGATGTCATCACACAGATGTCGTGACACTTTATATTTCGTCGAAAAAATTCATTGCTTTGATTTATCTGGCTTTTTGCTTTACCTGTTCGGATCTATTTAAAATAGAATTTAACCTCGTATGACGTCATTTATACCAAAGACAACTTTTTCTTTTTCCTGTTGCATCAATAACTATGCAACATATAATTGACATATGATATAATAGACAACATATAAGGACTTTGGTCCTTATTGTAATTTATTATCATAACTTATATGTAACTTATAGTCTATAAGTGTTTGGTACAAAGGTACGAATACCCTGTCCTAGAAAATTTTTATATAGTTATTTACTATAAATTCAAAGTATATTTCCTCACGGCTGAAGAACCAGTCCCTAGTTTTGATGGGAGCAAACATAGCAAACGAGGTTGCATATGAAGTTTTTTGTGAAAGGATGAAAGGCTCTGCTGCGGAAGAAATGAACCAAACTTTCAAAGACCTGTTTGAAACAAATTACTTCAGAGTTGCTGTTGCTGATGACACACAAACAGTTGAAGCTTGTGGAGCACTAGAAAATATTGCCTTTGCAGCAGGATTTTCAGACGGTCTCCTCTATGGAAATAGTACAAAAACGGCTATCATTAGAATTTGATTGAGGGAAATAAAAATATTTAATGATACATTCTTATCGAGATCTGATATATCAACACTAATTGAAAATAGTGGTATCTCTGACTTTTTTGCTAGCTGTTACAGATAAAGAAATGGAAAGTGTTCTGCATACAGGGAGAAACATTTATGAACTGGAAAAATAATTAAAATGAGCAACGGCTTCAAGGGCCGTTAATTGCTGAAGCGGTAAGCATTATGCTGACGAAGAAAAGCCTAGTAGAATAGTTTTTTTTATTCACAGCAATACGTATAACGTTTAATTTTGAAATCCTAACAAGGAAATTTCTTGATAATATT
Source organism: Artemia sp. Qi Xiang Cuo (assembly GCF_049724085.1). Classification (NCBI taxonomy): domain Eukaryota; kingdom Metazoa; phylum Arthropoda; class Branchiopoda; order Anostraca; family Artemiidae; genus Artemia; species Artemia sp. Qi Xiang Cuo. The sequence continues at coordinate 104,180,285 of NC_142794.1, read as the reverse complement.
TGAAAAACTCTTATTGACGATTGATTTCTAACGTTCATTATTAATGCCCCTTCATTTTTGGTCACTGAAAAAGGGCCCTGTAAGTTTTAATTTCCGTTTGAATGAGCCATCCTGCTATATTCTAGGACCACTGGGTATCATTCCTGGGGAAAAAAACAACAAAAAGCAGAAAAAGACACATCCGTGATCTTTCTTCTGCCAAAAAGTACAAAATTCCATTTTTTTTGCCGATAGGAGCTTGAAAGCTCTTCAGCAGGGTTCTTTGATACGCTAAATGCAGGGTGCTTTGATGCGTTTCTCCTTTTTGAAAATCAGGCAAATTTTCTCAGGCCAGTAACTTTCAATAGGTAGAATTAAACTAAATGAAACTTATATATTTGAAATCAGCACAAAAATCCAATTCTTTTGATGTATTTATTGGTATTAAAACTATGATTCTTAGAGTTTTGGTTACTATTGAGCTGGGTGCTCCTTACTTACAGTTCGTTACCTCGAACTGTTTGATAATCGGAACAAGCGTTGATAAATGGCCCGATTCACGGTAGTTATTACGTGTGCGTCTTAATAAAAAATTATTTTTCAAAATCCACAGAGGATTTTGTTACTAACAGTTTGGGCAAAAGATTGCGCTGAAAAATAGATGGCCTTCAAGTCTAGTTTAATTGATTATAGTACTATTTGAGCATAAATGCTATGAAAGCACCTTAAGCTTTGAACTCTAGAAAAGCAACAGAAAAAGATACAAAGGTTCTTTGAGATGGACTCAAGCAAGGAAGATTTAGTAGAAACAAGGCAAATTTAGAAACTACGCAACTTAGACCAGCAACTAATATTCAGCTAGACAGGGGTTTGGGAGAGATTTATCGCTGCTATGTTGGTCTTAGTCATGGACATTTATAGAGCGAGTGAAAGTGTAGCAAGCGAAAATGCTCCTTCAAATTAGTTTATTGTAGCATAGTTTTTTGGCCTTTTACCTAGGCTGCATTAAATGGCTATCCTAGAATTTCGATGGTATATCCTTAGGGAACAATGATTATTGGAAGGGGACTAGGTTCACTCCTATCATGGGTGCCAGCTGAGGGGGGGGCCAGGGGAGCCATGCCACCCTGAAAATTTGGGATTATAAAGTAATTATAAGGAACCCAAAAGAAAAAAAGCAGAACATAGAAAACCATGGAAAAAATGTATGTTGCCCCATTGTTGACTACCTGCCAATAGATTTTGACCCTATAATGAAAGTGTAAGATCTTAGCTATTGATAACATTCAATCAAATGATCAGCTTTTTATGGTGATCCTGAATATGCATTTGTTTATTAGCAATTAGTGTAGTTATTAGTACCCAAGAATGTTCGTATAATTAAAGAAAACACAAGGAAAACAACTTAATAAGGGGCAACTTCGGTAAAAATATACCGTCAACTTTTGCTTGCATTGCCAGAGTACCCATGAGCAGATACATGGAGAGACTATAATAAGAAATGTTTCCCCTCAACGGAATGATGGGAATTTTTGTATTTCCCCCCTGAACGGATGTGTTTTTTTTATTTTATTGTCTTCAATTTATTTTTCTAGGAGTGATTATATTTATCTAGTTGTCACTTTGAAAAAAAAATAATTTTTTACATTTATGAAGTATAAAGATTTCAAATATATCTGTTAATGGTATTCAAAATTAATTTAAAATATTAAATTAAAATTTTTTTTTATTTTTTTATCTTAGTTTTAATATTTTACTTTGAAAAAACTACTTTGATAATACGTTACTTTCTTATAAACAAGTGAGTCTAATGGCATTAAAGATTTTGGTGTTTGATAACCAAGTTCAAAACTGTCAATATTGTTAAGAAAATATCTGTCCAACGCTTCGACATTGCTCAACAGAACTGAATGCTGGGAGTTTATATTTCATTGTTTTGTGTAATTTTATTTTTGATTAATTACTTTTTCTATTTTTATATACTTTTACTCTAATTGACATACTTTTTTCATTGCCCTTAGAAAAATGTTCTTCTCTAAGCATCATTAAATAAAAAAAGTTTTTCCAACTGAAAGTAAGGAGCAAAACTAAAAATTAAAACGAAAAGAAATCTGTTACGTATATGAGGAGGGTGCTCCCCCCCCCCACTTTCAATGCCTCGCTCTTCAGACTACAGTTTTTTGGCACCTTAACAAAAGTTACTAAAGTATTGCACATAATTTATTCATCCCTCAGAACACTTGAATGGTTATAGAGTACAGAGTTTTGGGTCATTGACCTACTTACTGACAGATATCCGAAAACATGCATAGCCAGTTTTAAAAGTAGAAAAAACTAGTTTCTTTTTCTTTTTCTGTACCGGGTGGCATATCATTTTAAAATATCTGTATGTATATGATTGACAAGGGGAATCTATTGAGAGTTATATGAATAAATTTCTCACTTGAGTTGAATGAAATCTATTTATATTCTTATAGAAATCCTACATTAATAGAATATAAAGTGGAATTTTAAATGCATTATTTTAAAAGGCGCCGAGAATGGAACTTTAATAAAGAAATCCAGAACGATCCTTAGAAATCAAGCAGTGAGGGAGTTATAGATTTTACGACGCCCATAGAGGGTAGGTTATACTATTGGAGTTGCTATAAATTTTTCTTATAAGATACAAAATAAATTTTGTGCTCTGTTTTGCACAAAGTTCAATGAAAATAAATCCGGTAGTGAGGGGCACATGGAATTGACAACACCCATTGTGACTATACTCATGGATCTACTAAAATCTCTTCTTACAAAAATACGTATGCATTTTAGGGCAGGATACGACAGCCCTCAGTCATCCATACCCAAACCTCCAAGGTCCCGAATTTCCCCCAAACTTTTTGCCCCCTTTTTGTGTACTAATTTTTAAAACTTTTTCTTAATTTTCGTTTAACTTTGTTTTACATAAAAAAATTTTCAACTTTTTCTTATGTCTTAAAATGACAAGAAATATACTTAAAACAAAAAACTATGTTTAATATTTTCAAAGTACGAAATGAGAAGGATATAGATATGTTAGTCGCGATCTTTACAGTTAGAAAAATAGTGCTTTTAGTAACACTTCTTTTTTATTAGAATGAATTTTTTTATTCTGAATTTTTTTTTTGCATCTGTACTAGTGGTATTATATGGCTGCTCATCATTATTAAATAGTTTATTGTATATTTTGAATTAGTATTTTGTGTAAATTGGAAGGATAAACGCTTTCGTCATATCATAGGCAGCAAAATCGCGCTTCCTAAGTAAAGAACGATGTTGGCCAAATGTATTATTTTTTGTTTGCCTTTGTTTTCCCTACCAAGGCAGTTCATATCGAAGGAGTTGATGTAAGGCTTGGAAAATGGCTCATTCGATTGGAAATGAGAACGGCTAGTGCCCTTTTTAATAGTCGAAAGAGATTGGAAGGCAACTAACACCCCTTCCACGCAAATCATTTCCCAAAACACATTGAATCATAATTTTGAAACTGAAATTTTGTCCAGCGTAGTTGATGTCTACCTAAAAATTATGTTTTCGAGGAACACACTCCCCCACAACCCTCAGGGCAAGGGTTTTAAGTTATGGCATGTGGGTATATAAGAACGATATTAGCATAATGTATTATTTTTTTCCTTTAGTCCAGGGCCCTTCGTATCGAAGAAGTTGTCGTAGAAACTTCAAAAAGGGCTCATTCAATTGGAAATTGGAGAGATTTGTGCCATTTTTAGTAGTCGAAAGTGATTGGAAGTCAACTAACACCCCTTCCAAGCCCACCAGTCCCCCAAATACATCCAATCAAAATTTTGAGATAGCCATCTTCTTCAGCGTGGTTGATTTCCAGATAGAAATTATATTTTTGAGGAGGACACTCTCCTCCAGCCCTCAGGGCAAGGGTTGTAAGTTATTCTCTGGGGACATATAAGGTATTTATAGAAAACTTTGTCGTAGAAACTTCAGAAAAGGCTCATTCGATTAAAAATTCAAAGAGCTAGTGCCCGTTATGCTAGTTGAAAGTAATTGGAGGGCAACTAAACCCCTTCTCACGCCCACCTTTTCCCAAACACATCCAATCAAAATTTTAAGATAGTCATTTTGTTGAAGGTAGCTGAAAGTTCTGGAAATTAGGTCTTTGAGGATGACAACCCCCCACAGCCCTCAGGGAAAGGGTTGTAAATTATGCCTTGAGGCATATAAGTTTTACAGAAATCTTTGTCGTAGAAACTTGAAAAAGCGCTCATTCAATTGGAATTTCAAAGGGCTAGCGCCCCTTTTTAATAGTCAAAAGTGGTTTGAGGGCCACTAGCCCCCCTCTCAAGCCCACCTTTTCCCCAAACACATTGAATCAAAATTTTAAGATAGCCATTTTGTTCAACATAGTTGAAAGTTCTGAAAATTAGGTCTTTGAGGATGACAACCCCCCCCCCGCCCAAGCCCCCAGGGCAAGGTTTGTAAGTTATGCCCTGAGAGTATATAAGGTATTTATAGAACTGGTTGTCGTAGAAACTTTAAAAAATGCTCATTCGATTAGAAATTGAAAGGGCTAGTGCCGGTTTTAATTAAAACTGATTGAAATGCAACTAACACCTCTTCCACGCCACCATTTCCCCAAACACATCCAATCAAAATTTTGAGATAGCCATTTTTTCACGCAGTTTAAAGTTCAGGAAATTATATCTTTGAGCAGGACACTCCCCTCACAGTCTTCAGGGTAAGGTTTATAAATTATGCCCTTGGGGCATATAAGTTTTGTTGGAATCTTTGTCGTGGAACCATGAAAAAGAGCTCTTTAGATCGGAGCTAAAAGGGCCAGTGTTCTTTTTAATAATCGGAAGTGATGTGAGGGCAACTAAACACCCTCTCACTCCCACCATTTCCCCTAATACATCCAATCAATTTTTTTAGATAGCCGTTTTATTAAACGTAGTTGAAAACTTTGGAAATTAGGTCTTTAAGGACGAAAACCCCTTTCCCCCACAGCCCTCAGGGCAAGGGTCGTAAGTTATATACTGGGGGGCATGTAAGGTTCTTATAGAAAGTGATGTTGTAAAAACTTCAAAAGGGGCTGATTCAAATTGAAATTCAAAGGGCTAGTGAAAATTTTAATAGTCGAAAGTGATTGAAAGGCCACAAGCCCCCCTCCCACGCCTACCATTTCAGGAAACACATCCAATCAAAATTTTGAAATATCCATTTTGTTCAACATTGTCGAAAGTTTTTGAAATTATATCTTTTAGGATGATAATCCCCTCAGAGCCTTCAGTGAAAGGGTTGCAAGTTATGCCCTGGGGGCATATAAGGCTTATATGGAAAGTTGTTGCAGAAATTTCAAAAAGGGATCTTTTGATTGGAAATTGAAATTGCCCTTCTTAATATTCAAAAGTGAGTGGACAGTAATTGACCCCCCTCTCATGCCCAACATTTCCTTAAACACATTCAATCAAAGTTTAGAGATAGTTATTTTGTTCAGCGTAGTGGAAAGTTCTGGAAACTATGTATTCAAGGAGGACAAACCCTCCCCAGATCCTCCAGGTAAAAGTTTGTAATTTATACCCTTGGAGTATATAAGGTTTTTATAGATAGAGCTGCCGTAAAAGTTCAGAAGGGGCTCATTCAATTGGAAATTGAGAGGGCTAATTTAGTTTTTAATAGTCGAAAGTGATTAGAGGGTAACAACCACCGTGTCATGCCCACCATTCCTCTAAACACATCGAATCAGAGATTTTGGATAGCCATTTTTTTCAACTTAGTAATTGATCAACTGTTGAACCATTTTGCTCAACACATTCTTGAAATTAGGCCTCTGAAGATGACAACCCCCCAACCCTCAGGGCAAGGGTTGTAAGTTATGCCCTCGGGTTTTTTTATTGAAAGTGATGTGTAAACTTCAAAATGGCTCATTTGATTGGAAATTGAACGGGCTATTACCTTTTTTAATAGTTGAAAGTGATTAGAGAGTGACTAACGTCCCTTTCACGCCCACCATTTTCCCAAACACATCCAATCAAAATTTTAAGTTGGCCATTTTGTTTAAAGTAGTTGAAAGTTCTGGAAATTATGTCTTAGAGGATGACAACCCCCCTCACAACCCTTAGGGTAAGGGTTGTAATTTATACCCAAGGGGCAAATAATTTGTTTATAGTAAGTGCTGTCGTAGTAAATCAAAAAGGCTCATTTGATTGGAAATCGAAAGGCCTATTTCTCTTTTTAATAGTCAAAAGTGATTGGAAGGCTTGAAATTTTTATAGTAAAGATCGATGTGGGTATAATGTGTGATTTTTTATTGTTGTTTTGATTAGACCAGGGCACTTCGTTTCGAAGTAGTTGTCGTAGGAACTTCGAAAAGGGCTTATTCGATTGAAAATAGAAAGGGCTGATGCCCTTTTTAAGAGTCGAAAGTGATTGGAGGGCAACTAATCATAGAAAGATGAATGTTAATAGTCATAGAAAGATGAGAGATAAGAAACATAAAAACACACAGAGTCAGACACAAAATCGGACAGAGACAGACATAGAAACACGCAAACATCCACTCAGACGCACATGCACAGAGAGAGAGAGAGGAAAAAATACCTACAAACACACAGAGTCAGGGACAAAATAACACAGAGACAGATATAGAGAGAACCAAACTTACGCTCAGACAAACAGACACAAAGAGAGAGGGGGGTAAAAATACTTACCAACACACAGAGTTAGACACAAGATTACGCTAAGCCCGACACAGAGACAAGCAAATATACAGTCAAACACAGAGGCAAAGACACAGAAAAAAATACCTACACGTGCACAGAGTCAGACACAAAATCCTACAAAGACAGGCATAGAGACAAGCAAACATTCAGACAGACAAACAGGAATAGAGAAAGAGAGGCAAATTTACCTACAAACGCACAGTCAGACACAAAATGACACTTAGACGGATAAGCAAATATCCACTCAGACACACAGGCACAGAGAGCGAGGTAAAAATACTTGCAAACACACAGACGCATGCACAAAATCACACAAAGACAGACATAGAGACAATCAAACATTCGCTTAAACACATAGGCATAGAGAGACAGAGTGAAAAAATACCTACAAATGCACAGAGTCAGACAAAAATCACACATAGACAGACAGAGAGAAGCAAACATCCACTCAGACACACAGGTACAGAGAGACAGAAAAAAATCCCTAACAAACACAAAGAGTCAAAAACAAATTCACATATAGACAGACATAGAGACAAATAAACATCCCATCAGACACACTGCCACAGAGAGAGAGATAAAAATTCCTAAAAACGCAGAAATCAAATGAAGACCGACACAAAGAAAAGCAATCATCCACTCATACAAACAGGCACAGAGAGAGAGAAAGGAAAAAATACCTACAAACACATAGAGTCAGACGCAAAATCACGGTAAGGCCGACACAGAGACAAGCAAACATACAGACAACACAGAGGCACAGAGACTGAGAAACAAAAATTCCTACACATGCACAGAGTCAGACACAAAATCCTAAAAAAAACAGGCATAGAGACAAGAAAACATCCAGACAGACAAAGATGAATAGAGAAAGAGAGGCAAAAATACCTACAAACGCACAGTCAGACACAAAATGACACTTGGACGGACATTGCGATAAGCATTACAAACACACATAGTCATACACAAAATCACACAAAGACAGACATAGAGACAAGCAAACATTCGGTTAAACACACAGGCATAGAGAGAGAGAGGAACAAATACTTACCAATACACAGAGTCGGACACAAAATCACACATAGACAGACGGAGAGAAGCAAACATGCGCTCAGACACACAGGTACGGAGAGACAGAAAAACAAAAATACCAAAAAAACGCACAGAGTCAAACGCAAATTCCCATATAGACAAACGTAGAGACAAACAAACATCCGATCAGACACACAGCCACAGAGAGAGAGAGAGAGAGAGAGAGAGAGAGAGAGAGAGATAAAAATTCCTACAAACCCACAGATTACACGAAGAGCGACATAAAGACAAACAATCATCCACTCAAACAAACAGGCACATATAGAGAGAGAGAGGAAAAAATACCTACAAACACATAAAGTCAGACACAAAATCAAATAAAGACAGGCATAGAGAGAAGCAATCATCTGCTCAGACACACAGACACAGAGAAAGAGAGAGAGAGAGAAAGAGAGGCAAAAATATTAAACATTCACTTAAACACATAGGCATAGAGAGACAGAGTGAAAAAATACCTACAAATGCACAGAGTCAGACAAAAAATCACACATAGACAGACAGAGAGAAGCAAACATCCACTCAAACAGACAAGTACAGAGAGACAGAAAGAAAAAAATACCTAACAAACACACAGAGTCAAAAACAAATTCACATACAGACAGACATAGAGACAAATAAACATCCGATCAGACACACTGCCACAGAGAGAGAGATAAAAATTCCTACAAACGCAGAAATCAAATGAAGACCGACATAAAGAAAAGCAATCATCCACTCAGACAAACAGGCACAGAGAGAGAGGAAGGAAAAAATACCTACAAACACATAGTCAGACACAAAATCACGCTAAGGCCGACACAGAGACAAGCAAACATACAGACAACGCAGAGGACACAAAATCCTAAAAAAACAGGCATAGAGACAAGCAAACATCCAGACAGACAGAGAGGAATAGAGAAAGAGAGGCAAAAATACCTACTAACGCACAGTCAGACACAAAATAACACTTGGACGGACATTGCGATATACAAATATCCTCTCAGATACACAAGCACAGAGAGAGAGGTATAAATACTTACAAACACACATAGTCATACACAAAATCACACAAAGACAGACATAGAGACAAGCAAACATTCGCTTAAATACACAGGCATAGAGAGAGAGAGGAAAAAATACTTACCAATACACAGAGTCGGACATAAAATCACACATAGACAACCAGAGAGAAGCAAACATGCGCTCAGACACACAGGTACGGAGAGACAGAAAAACAAAAATACCTAACAAACGCACAGAGTCAAACGCCAATTCCCATATAGACAAACGTAGAGACAAACAAACATCCGATCAGACACACAGCCACAGAGAGAGAGAGAGATAAAAATTCCTACAAACGCACAGATTGCACAAAGAGCGGCATAAAGACAAACAATCATCCACTCAAACAAACAGGCACATATAGAGAGAGAGAGAGAAAAAATACCTACAAACACATAGAGTCAGACACAAAATCAAACAAAGACAGGCATAGAGAGAAGCAATCATCTGCTCAGACACACAGACACAGAGAAAGATAGAGAGAGAGAAAGAGAGGCAAAAATACCTAAAAACGTACAGTAAGATACTAAATCACTCAAAGATTGACATAGAGAAAAGCAAACATTCACTCAGACACATAGGCACAGAGAGAGAGAGAAGCGAAAATACCTTCAAACAGACAAATTCAGACAAAAAATCACATAAAGACGGACACAGAGACATAGATAGAGAGACAGAGGCAAAAATACAAACAAACGCACACAGACAGACACAAAATCACACAAATACAGACATAAAGACAAGCAAGCATACTCTCAGACAAACAGACATAGAGAGAGGTAAAAATACTTACAAACACACAGAGTCAAACATAAAATCACGCAAAGACAGACATAGAGACACGCAAACATCCACTCAGACACAAGGACACAGAGTGAGGCAAAAATACCTACAAGCATACAGTGTCAGACACAAAATCACACAGAGACAAAGATAGAGACAAGCAACCATCTGCTCAGACACACAAGCACGGAGAGAGAGAAAGAGAGGCAAAAATACATCCGAGTTAGACACAAAATCACACAAAGACAGACATAGAGAGAAACAAACAGTTAGGTTCAATTGGATTCACTTAGCGTGGCGTTCCAAGCTACGTCAATCCAAATGAACCTAGCTTAAATGAAGCTATTGGAAAAAAATGTGGATTATAGTTTAGCTTTTTAAGTTTGTATAGGTAGACTGTCTTTGTGTGATTTCGTGTCCGACTCCATGTGTTCGTAGGTAGTTTTGCATCTCTCTCTCTCTGTCTCTGTGCCTATGTGTCTGAGCGGATGTATTCATCTCTCTATGTCTGTCTTTGTGTGATTTTGTATCTGACTCTGTGTGCTTGTAGATATTTTTTCCTCTCTCTCTCTATGCCTTTGTGTCTTTGCGTATGTGTCTGAGCGTATGTTTACTTGTCTCTATTTCAATCCTCATATGATTTTATATCTGACACTCTGTGTTTGTAGATATTTTTGTTTCTCTGTTTCTGTGTCTGTGTGTCTGAGTGGATTGTTTCGAGTCTCTATGAGTGTCTATTTGTGATTCTGTGTCTGAGTCTGTGCTATTGTAGGCATTTTTCACTCTCTCTCTCTGTGCCTGTCTGTCTGAGTAGATGTTTGCTTGTCTCTATGTCTGTCTTTGTGTGATTTTGTGTCTGACTCTGTGCGTTTGTAGGTATTTTTGCTTCTTTCTCTATGCCTGTGCGTCTGAGCAGATGTTTGCTTGTCTCCATGTCTATCTTTGTGTGTTTTTAAGTTTATCTTCCTTGTAGGTGTTCTTGCCTCTCTCTCTCTCTCTCTCTCTCTCTATCTCTCTCTCTCTCTCTCTCTCTCTCTCTCTCTCTCTCTCTTTATGTCTGTCTCTCTATCTCTCTCTCTCTCTCTCTCTCTCTCTATCTCTCTCACTCTCTCCATCTCTCTCTACCTCTGTTTTTGAGGAGATTTTTGCTTGTCTCTATGTCTGTCTAACGGTGATTTTATGTCTGACTTTGTGTGTTTGTAGCTAGTTTTGCCTTTCTTTCTCTCTTTCTCTGTGTCTATATTCTAAGCGGAAGTTTGCTTGTCTCTATGTTCCTCTTTGTGTGATTTTGTGTCTGACTCTGTGTGTTGGTAGTTATCCGTGTGAGCGGAAGTTTACTTGTCTCTATGTCCCTCTTTGAGCGATTTTGTGTCTGACTCTGTGTGTTGGTAGTAAACTTTTCCTCTCTCTCTGTACCTGTGTGTCTGAGTGGTTGTTTGCTTGTCTCTATGTCGGTCTTTGTGTGATGTTGTGTCTGACTATCTGTTTGTAGATATTTTGCCTCTCTCTTTCTATGCCTGTATGCCTAAGCAGATGTTTGCTTGTCTTTATGTTTGTCTTTTTACTATTTTTTGTCTGACTACATGTTTATAGATATTGTTTTGCCTCTCTCACTCCGTGCCTGTGTGTCTGAGCGAATGTTTGGGATATGATGGGGTAAATTGTTTGGAACAGTAGTAGAAGTAGTAGAGTCTTAGGTATGAGTAAATTTTTATGTACTATTGGGCCGATTTGCTTCTTACTTTGTTTTTTTATACGAACTTTGATAAAACGCATTGATCATAGCATGACAAATTGTATCTCTTGATCTTTTCGAGCTTACGCTGTTTCTTTCATTTAGGACAACAACGAATTTTTGAATTTTTAGAAAGTGACATGAATAAAAGTAATCGTTTTCCTTAAGATCTGTTGACTTTTACCCCTTTTTCAAAAATTAGGTTAATATTCTTAGGCTCATAGTTTTTGATCTGCAGTAAACTGCAGCTAAACTAGCAAAAAAAATAATACATAAATTTCTTTAATTGTTGCCACATGCAATATAAATTTTGTTAACCAGATAAATTTAATAAGGGGTGATGACCTGTTTTTTTATGTAAGGGATCATTATAGTTCATTATGAATGGGGATTGTGTCATGTTTTGTAGTCAAGAAGGAATTCTATCCCACAATAACTGAAATTGATGTAAAAAGTAAAATCTTTACCGTTGTTACAGCGGGAGCTGATTTCCGTGGCGTATTTTTACTGAGTTTACCAGAATTTTCGATAAAAAGAAAGGCAAAAATTATATTAAAAGAGTCGTTTTTTATATTTTAATGTTTTCGCTACTGTGGTTGTTTTTTATTTGGCGTTTGTTTTGTACTACTCTTGATTTTCCTTTTATTCTTTCTACGGCGGTTCTTTTCTACTGTTAATTTGGATTGGCTGTTCTATGTGAGAGAAGTGTGTCTTGTTGATTTTTTTATTTTTGTTTATTTTCTTGGCGCGTTTTTTACTATGATAGCGAAGAAAAAGCCATATGCTTTTTCTTTTGTGGATATATTTATCTTTAAAAAGATGTGTCCTGTTAAGCAGCTTTAAGGGGAAATTCTGTTTTGTCCTGGGGAACTGGATGGATGAGTAGGGTCTAGACCTTGTTCAAGTGCTCATTTATTTCAGTTACTAAAGTAGGAAGACAGTTTTTTTTTTTTTTTTTTTTTTTTTTTTTTTTTTTTTTGTAAGCCAGGTAATTACCATTATACATTATAATAAATGTTTTTTTATTTAATTATTATCCTCTGAACTAAATACTTATTGTCACATATTATTTCACGATGTACTATATGTTTGTCCACTTGGAGATCAAATAAAAGTAATCTATATTTAACCTATGTCTTCTTTCAGAACTCAGCAGGATACTTTTTTTCTAATTAGTCAGGCTACCTCGCTATCAATAGTTATTACCTCCATAAATAAAGGTCACAAGTCCTACACCCAAAACACCATTCACTACCTGATGGAAATAACCTGCTTTTTTTTACTACAGTATGACACAAATCCCCAAAACTTTTTGAATTTAGAGGATTAAAAATATCTTTTTCCGAAAATTTTTTTCACTTTATAAAACAACCTCAGAATGTTACGTATTAGTATGAAATTTCTTTCACTTGTGTCAACAATACAGTTAAACAAACTACAACAATTTAAATAATTTTGAATTTTCACACGGAAAGCTGAGTAGGGGATAATTCCTTCCATTGTTGTTTTTGTTTTAAGATGCCAGAGAAAACTTAAGCTAAGATTGGTGATTATAAGATCAATAAAACTGTTAAAAAGCCAAAGCCATGTTCTGTATGATTAATTTTGTTGCTCATTATTCAACTTTGGCGAAAAAGATGAAAAATAAAATTGGTCAAACGAATGTAAAATTTGTAAATTCGTTAAGCAAACACCGTATTTTAGGTCACAAAGAGATCTTACTTTCTTTGTTTAAATCGTACCGATTTGGCGAAATAATGAAAATGCCAAGTTAGCGAATTTGGTATTTTAACATATCTGTTTCAGAAAATTCAGAGACAATATTAAATATTTTGTACAAAATACAGCCAAATCCTCAACTTTTTTTTGTAATTTGCACTCTGGCGTACTTTGCACAAAAGCTCTTTAAATTCCATTACTTTTAAATTTGCACAAAGAATCTGGCGCATTTTTTGTGTGTTTTCAAAGCGTCTGACGTATTTTTTGTTAAACAATCTGTAAACACTGGATCTAATGGCTGGCGAAAATTTCAAAATCCTGGTGGAACTTCGTAGCTAGCCTATAGGGAAGGTAGAAAAGATTAAACCGGTTGGATAAAAGATCTTTTTCTTCAAGTTACAATTTTCTTGTGAGTATTGGTGATTGTTTGGATTTTATTAAAAAAATTTGGACCATTTAATAAATAAAAATTGACATTTGTGATTTTAGCTGAATGTTTCAGCTACCTGACCAGGTTTTACCTGGTCCCACCCAAAATTTTCACCCCCCTTACACTCAACCTACAATTGGTATCCTCCCCGATGGACAAAGAATAAGAATTTTTAATCCAGCTGATATTCAATGGAGCTCAACTCAAACAAGTGCAAGTACAAGTCATATCCCTAGCTCTGCCCCTCATAGGCCTAGTTATGTTTTACCTCCCACTTATCCTAACTACACCATCCCAACAACAAACAAATATTCTGTGCTCAATGAAGAGTGCTATCCAGCTTTACCCTCTTATGACAGTGATGAAGAGCTCAGAACAGCTGGAAATCCATTGGAAATAGAAGGAATTGCTGTGCATGAAAATGGATTAGTATTACCAAGACTAGGGCAGAATCCAAACATTGGCACAAAAAGGAGAGTCTTGTCCCCAGACAGTGAAACAGGTCTAGCTGCAAAGTGTAAGCAAAGGAAATCTGCAACACCTCAAGCAAATTACATCAACAAAAATACACAGAGCATCATCCCAGAACAAGAACATTATAAAGTGTTATTAGAAATTATCATAGAGGAAAGTGGAAAAAACTTCCCTCCTGATTATGAAATTGCAAAATCAATCCAAACAATATTGAAGAATTCCAAATTTGAGCTTGAAGTTAAGAAAGAAAGAAGGAACATGCTTTTATATCTACAAGGTGAAGATGAGGCTGAAAAGATTTTATCTCCCAGCACACTCTGCAACATCACCATAAAGACAAAAAGAATTCAACCTATAGTAAGAGGAATAATTAAAGGTATCCCTCTTATCTTATCCATAGAGGAAATCAAGGAGAGCTTACAAACCCCAACAACTGTGAAAGATGCTATAAGACAGAAAAGATACAATAAGGAATCTAAAAAACTTGAAGATAGCCTTGCAGTATTAATTATTTTTGAGGGTAGGACCCTACCACCAAATATATGGTGCTTTGGAAGAAAAAAGGAGGTATACCAATACTATTGAAGAGTCCTCCAGTGTCACAAGTGCCAGAAATATGGACACACTCAAAAAGAATGTAGAGCTAAAGAGTCAATATGTTTGAGGTGCTCAGAGAAACACCTGTCAAACCAGTGCCCACTTAAAACAATAGACCCTGAAATCAGACCAAAAGCATACATGTGTGCCAATTGTAATGGAAGTCACTCATCAACATCCAATTGGTGCCCAGTAAGGCAGCAAAACCAAGGAATCCTCCAAGTAGCTGAAAAATATCAAATTGGGTTCCGTATGGCACAGGTAGCTTATAAAAGCTACGCTGATGTGCTAAAGAAGAGGAGGCTACATCTCAATCAGATCAATCAGACCTCGCAAAGCCAGATCACTGACAGACTTGTAAAATCATCCAAAACAGAAGCAGCTGAAAAGTTAGTAATTGGCCTATTATGCAGCCCAGATCTTATGAATTTATCAAGTCTTAGCCTACCAGTTCGTATTGAAAAGCTCTGTAAGTTGGTAGAAGAATTAAATTTAGGCTCCCTTAATCAACAAAAGATTTCAAGTGTTTGTCTGCTTAATAATGCTTCATTAGATATTCATCATGGTCCCTAAAATAATGTCATATTATTCTTGACCACTACCAGGAAAATACTATTGATATAACCTGTATCCAGGAAACTTGGCTACAACCACATATAAGAATGTGGATGACAATTTTGATGACAAAATTTAATAAGCAAATTTGTAGACTTGCAGTGCAGTTTTTACAAGACATAGGAGCAGATAAGAAGATATAGCCCAGTTTGTTACTTAAATTTGGTGCATCTTGAATATAAGTGCAGTGTAAAATTATAGTGACAATTCACCCCTTACTTCCCTTTTCAACTTTATAAAGTGATATTTTGAGAAACCATTGAATGAGGACCTAAGTGACATTTACTGTCAAGAAAGGTCCGAAATCCTGCTGCTGCTGCTGCTAGCCTATAGGCTACTCATTTTGGTAAATTTGCAGTGGGCTTTATAATTTAGCTAAATTGAAAGTAAAAATATCATTTAATGCCTTTTTGGTAAATATTTACCAAATGAAAAGTAGTTCAGCTAGTTGCCTATACAGATGGGTCAAATTTTTCAACTAGCCTAGATGACCAAAAGGTTTTTAATTAGGCTATAAGGAGATTGGATAGTACCATTCTAGCCTATATAAGCTTATAAACTAATTTTTTCCAATAGTCAAAGGGTGAAGTCCCATCATAGCCTATTATTGAGTTACAACTAAAGTGAATATAGCCTACCACTTGATTCTGTTATTTATGCTCTTTACAAATATAATAATCATTTTTGTCAGAAATGAAGGTAAAATTCTACTGTAGCTACTTTTGACTATCTTGGAAAGGGGTTAGGTTAAGAAAAGGAAACTTTTAGGGATATGTCTACAGGCTAAAGTATGTCCCGGGAAGATATTTTGAAGTATCCACCTCCACTCCTCCTCCCTCTAGAGGGTCCTGACCTTTGATGACCTTTAAAAATATGTGAGTTATAGAAGTGAAACCTTACAAAGTAAATCTTCTGCTTAAATGAAGTACAACAAAATTGTTTTCAGCTTCACAACTTTGCTCAATCCCAATTTATAAGGTTTTAAAGATATGCAAATATGTTTCCTAAATTTTGGAAATAAACTATTTATATGTCTTAAAATTCTGCTCAAATAACTGAAATTGCATTTTCAGAGCTAAAGCCAGAGAAAAAGAAACTGATAACTGAAAATTAAGGTAAAATGTTGTTTTGTCAAAATTTCAATGGGTATAGACCTGTCATGTAGGCAAATTGCAGGATCCTCTAGAAAGAGAAGGAGTAGAGGTAGGCACTTCAAAATACCTTCCCAGGACATACTTTAGCCTGTAGACCCATCCCTGAAAGTCTAATTTTCCTAACCTGACCCGTTCCCAAGATAGCCAAAAGTAGCTAAAGTAGAATTTTACTGAAATGAATTTTAGCCCACACCCCTACATATTCCTATTCAGGGTATATATTTGCACATTAGGGGGGTGGGGGTAATTTTATTTCTGATGTAAATGAGATGTAAGTTCAAACTTTCCCCCCCCCCCCGAATGTGATTTCAGCCCCCCCCCCTATATAGGCTAAACCTAACCCTGAATTGGCGTATATAGGGGTGGCTGAAATTCATTTCCGATAGAAATGCTTATTATATTTGTAATCAGCATAAAAAAGGGCATTGAATGGTGTATTCACTTTTGTCCTAACTCAATAATATGATTTTGTAGAACTTTACCTAGGCCTATTCACTTTAGTCATAACTCAATAATATGATTTGGTAAATATTTCCTGCCTTTTTTATGGTCTTTCATAATTCAAGAATTACTTCTGGGACAGACATCCACCACATGGCTAATATGGGAGTAAAGTTCATTTGTGATGCCTATGGATTTTATATTTAGATTGAGGATGCAATTCTAGGTATTTATTTGCACACTAGGGGGGGTGAGGTATATATTCTGTGAATATATTGGTTCTAAGAAATTCAGGAATTTCTTAGAAAAACAAGGAAAGAAGTGAAGATAAAGCCTCTCCACCTGCAAAATGTGTTAGCTAGAATTATTCTTCATATTATTGAGTAAAAATTGATTTCTTAATATGTTTCCTTATGTCCAGCTGGACTCCTATGCCTAGGCTTAAAATAATTATCAAAAATTATTCTTTATAATATTAATGAATATTGTTAAAAATAATGAACATATCAATAGAAAATGACATGATAACATCTACCATGGTGTAGTGGTAATAGGACTCTTGTTCAGTAATGAAGAGTATGTGAGTTCAGTCCCTTCTATGGTGAACAGTCTTTCTTTCCTGATAATATGATTAACAGTAACATGTTGTATAGTATAAAGCAAGAATTTTATTGTTTTCTTTAAGTTGCGTGTATATATATTAGGGCTATATCTAGCACCATCAGGTGGAAGGATAATGGGGTGAGTTGGCAGGGTAACAACTATTATGGTAACACCCCAGTGCTTGGGTAGTGCACTGTCCAAAATTTTCCATGCATAGTCCATAGTCCATAGTACAAAATTTTTCATTAAAATGCAACATTCATAAATGTGGATAGAAGGTTCCTAATTGTGTATATGATGTGGATAGTTGAGACTGGCTGATGATTTAACAATCATTGGGCTAGTTGGAATTGGTAGACGACAATCCAGGAAAGTTTTTCATAACATTTACACATGGACAAAAGTTACTATTCCATCCTTACCTACTTAATTACCATTATTCTCCTTCACAATGCTCACCTTTGATTGAATCCTTGATAGGGCTATTGAAATGATTTGTTCTGATTTTAAGATCCTATGTTTTTCATTATGAAGCATTTTCGAAGTTTAGGCTTGAGCTTAATGCATGTGTTTGAGATTAGACACCAATGTTGACTGTCAGTGCATGTAGAATTAAAGAATTGTATATGGTTAAAATATTAAAGCTAATCATATACTTATTGAGAAAATCTAAAAGATGAATCAACCCACTTTCTGGGTGGTGCAATAATGATTTTTACTGTGTTTTTGCTGTTGAAATGACAGTTAGCTTTCCGACTGATGGGTATCTTGCTTTACTTTGAAAAAGACCATTAACTATGATCTTATGAGTACCACATTCATTGTATTGCTTAGTATCACATTTTTCCATCAGAAGAGCTGCTAAACTTCCATTTTATCCTTAAGTCTATTGTAGGAAAAGGTACTGGTATAGGAGTTTACTTCTTCTAAGTGAAACCTATTAAATAAATAAAGCTAGTACTATTAGATTCTTTTTTTGTGCACTTCTCAAATATATTACCTTAAGTTGAAGCTTGGAGCAGTCCAAGGATTTTTCCTTGTGAAACTCCAGGGTTGACATTTGAAGTTGTTTTTATGGTAGTTTAGTGACCAGGTGCAGTTGGGTGATTGGTAGTTTCCCAGTCCAGTTTACACGCCCTAATGGACCACTCAGCCAGTCTTCATTTGAAAATATCAACACATTCACCAGTAACTGTGTATTCAGATAGTTTATTCCAACTGTTGACGATTCTTGAAGAAAATAATTGAGTTCAGACTATGGATGGGATGGACTGCTTAACAAGTTTCAGCCAATGACCTCTGGTTCTTGAATTAGGACCACCACTAGAAAATAATGCTGGGAGAATATTAGCCTTTGTTAACTTACAAGTTAGAATGGCATCACCTCTATTACTCCTGTATGCAAGTGTTGAGAGTTTAATGGCCGTTTATATGAGTCCTTGTATAACCCTAACAATATATTTATCTGTTCTTTTGAATCTTGTTGTGCATAATTCTTCATTGATTAAATGAGTTTGCCACAATTTGAGTAAATGAAATTTGATTTTGCCAAGTGTTTTCTGTTTTAGTGTTTTCTTTCCGATTTTATTTAGTGTTTTCTTTTTAGTTTCGTAGATGCCCTGGTGCTACATTTGGTACCCTTAGTGGAGAAGAAGAGTATATTGTCTGAAAAGTGACCATAATATTTGGAAAGAGCATAAAATAAAGAATACAATGGTAATACTTTAATTATTTAATATGCTTGCTTTAGAAGTGGTCAACCACTAAATTAATTGATTAGAAAACACCTCCCAATCCTAGAAATGGGATTTTTTTATATCTTATATAATGGAATTATTTTAGCTCATATGCAACAATTCGTTTCTTTCACAATCAAACCAAACATGTAAGGCAAAAAGCGCCCAAAAGGCTGACAGCCTCAATCATGGATAGATTCTTCAGACCTGAACTTCAGACCACGGCTCATATACTTGACTCTTCCATTATCTCTGTTTCTGAGGTCCACCAGCAAGATCTTAATTTATTGAGGGTTCCTAACTTTTCTTAAAACCAACCTAAGTGACTCCCTGGGCTGCTCTCTGCCGTAGCAGTGTACGTTTTCTATTATTCACCTGGTCAGCCCACTGTGGCAAGAAAGGATTTTTGGGAGAAGCTGCAGGAATTGACAGATTAAGTCCAGAGAACTCACCCATATTTTGGAGTAGAAATGCTAGGAGATGCTAACAAACTCGATAGCAAATTGCTGACCAGGTCACTTAACCTTAAAACTCTAGTCAATTTCCCAACAACTAAGGAGAGTACTTCTCTGGATGCAATCCTGTCAAATCTTTTGAAGTATTACCAGAATCCAAGTAAACTAGCACCACTTGGTGGAAGTTATCACTATATGCTACAGTGGAACCCCTTGGAAAAAGTAAAAATTAAGTATTCAGTAACCAAAGCTACCTCAAGGCCGATCACTGACCATGGTCTGCTGCAATTTGGTGACTGGATAACGGGAGAAAACTGGTTTGAGGTCTGTTCAGCCAAAGACTTGGATTTCCAAGTAGAAGAATTCCATAATAAGGTAAATTGAAAATTTCTCGAGTGCTATCCCGAACGTAAGATTCGGTGATTCTAGTGATAAACCATATGTAAATTCAAAAATAAAGCGACTGATAAAACATAAATTGCACCTAATACAAAAAAGTAATCTGTAAAATATCTTCGTTAAAAAGAACTTCCGTTGCCCCTTTTGACATTCCAGTTGCTCTCATTAAAGCATTTGCTAAAGAACTATCATTTCCCCTTCAGATCATTTTCAATAATATAACAAAAACTGGATATTTTCAAAAGAAATGGAAGAAAGGGTTTATTACCCCCATTCCAAAGAAAGGAGCAGCTAATGATTTTCTGGTGTCTGGCCGATCACAGTTACGTCAGTTTTTAGCAGAATATACGAAAGCTTTGTTGCCGCATGGCTGAAAAAATATCTTTTGAAAGTTACTGATTGAAAGCAATTTGGTAACATCCCTAAATGTTTGACAGTTCATTACCTCGTTAATTTGATTGATTTTATTTTAAAACACCTAGATGAACCTGGAAAATGGATAAATTTAATTGCAATTGATTTCAGAAAAGCATTTGACCTTGTTGATCACAAAATCCTTTTAGAAAAAATAGTGGAGAAAATTACCCGGCTTTATTATTAAAATCATCAACAGCTTCTTAACAAATAGAGAGCAAACTGTAAAGTACAAAGACCAATTTTCGACTTCTCTGCCATTTTTTTCTGGAATTCTGCAAGGAACTGTGATCCGGTTGCTGGGCTTCCTCCTCATGATAAATGAAATCACTGCTGAGCTAGAGGACAGATGGAAATACGTTGACGACTTGTCCTTAACGGAAGCCGTATTCGAAGAGCAATGCTGCTGGTTTCATTGACCAAGTTATTTCAGAGACGGCTGAACTAAACATTGTCCTGAATAAAGACAAATGCTCGGTCACGACATTTTCTTTTCTTCAGAATACTCAACCATCTTTCGAACCTCCTATTGCTTCTGAGCTAATAAGTCATAAAATAACTTTACTTGGTGTGGTGATTTCTTCTGACCTCTCATGGCGGGAGAATACAAAGACAATTGTAAAAAAAGCTAACAGCGCAATCCAAATCCTAAAAACAGTGAAAAAATTTAGAGTTCCTGAGGACAAGCTAAAACTAATATTTTGCACTTACATCCGCCCCTTAGTTAAATATGCCTGTCCGTTTTGGCACTTTGCCCTTACCCAGGATGAAACTGATAAAATAGAACAAGTTCAAAAGAAATCACTGCAAATCATTTATGGTGGTTCCCCTCTACCTTACTCCTTTTACCTCAAAGAATTTAAACTTGAATCCGTTTATTCCCGCCGAGAAAAATTATGCCAAAGATTTGGCTCCTCCCTCCTCCAACATACCATCTACCAATCATTCCTTCCCCCAACTTTTGTCCCTATAAGATCTCGTCCCCCCAGGGAAGTGGCTGAGAAGGCTCCAAAACTAACCCCAGTCCACTGTAACACTATGCACTACAGTAAAAGCTTTGTGCCAAGCATTGTGAAATATTACAATGATCTCTAGTGTTTTTATTCTTTAGTTAATTTATCCTGACAAAGTTTTATCAGACAATTTTATTCTCATTCTCAAGTGTTTTTATCCTTTAGTTTATTTATCCTGATGAAGTTTTATCAGACAACTTTATTTTGCTATTTGTGACTAAGAGACATCATATTTGGGCTTTGGCCATGAGAGCTATGTCTTGTTTTTGAATAAAATGAATCTGAATTTGATTCACTCTCAGACCAATGTTGTGAAGCAGAATAATTGTGTTCAAATAGGATAAGTAGTATTGGTAACTTTTTTCCAAGTATAAATGTTAAAAAAAACCTGAGAATATAGCCAGCCAGTCCCAACTAGTCCACTTACTACTATTGGTCTGCGAACTATCTAAAACTATGATGTACATGGCGTATTAGGAATTAACGACCATATTTAGAATAGAAAAGTGTTATAATAATGTGTTCAAGACTATTCAGTGTCTGAGTACAGGGGGTCTTACCCTGTGTACATCCTATGGTCTTGCTTTACCATCTGATTTGGTTTTCTTGATATGATGATAGACTTCCCTGTAGAGTAATGTTTAGTCATAAAGCAGGAATTATTTTTGTAACAAAGGAATTCCCCAGTTGAAGCTCTTTCTAAATATAATTATTGACCTGTCCTGGCAATCGCATTCATGCCTCTCCCTAGTGCCTGAACATAATCCTAGGCTACATACAGAACAATGCTAATGTTTTTGTTTTATTTGGTATTATGCACTAAGCTCTGATGAGAAATCGGCTTAAATGTCAAAGGAGAACTGACAAATTTAGCACATATTTTCTTCTGAGACTGTGCTTTCTTTATTGTTCTATCAAAATCCTATAAATAGCAAAAGAAGAGGAATTAGATAAAGATATACACATCCCTTGGAAATGTAGCCTTGAATATGGTATTCTAAATTGTTAAACGGTACAATTTTAATCTCAAACACTTTACCTCCATTGAACCAAAAATGAACAAAAATAGAATCAAATAATCTACCAAGCATACAGCTACCACAAATTAGTATCAATAAATTAATGAAACCCAAAACAAACAGAAACTAAAAAAAATAACAGAGTCAAACTCAAAACGAGCAGAAATTAATATGAGTAGGGTTCTAAACCCCATGCTTTCTAAAAGCCAGAATAGAATTTGCACTTTACTCAAAAAAATCAAATGAAATTACTGAAAAAAAGGTACATTGTCAGTTTAATATACATATATGCTGATAATTATTCTTTAAAATCTTAATTAATTTTTGATTTCTTAAAATTATAAAAGTGAAAACATATTAAAGAATTTTTTTCATCCCATTTCTAAAAGGGCCTTTCATGTTGGTTTCTGGACAATCAGATTATCCATTCATCACATGTTTCAAAATTAACCCACCCTGATTGCATCACAGAGCGATGAAGAATATAACAACAAACCAAATACAATAGCCAATGGAGGGGCGATGTCATACTTTTCCCTCTCGGTACTGCTGCCTGTCCCAAATTGCCTTAATTCATTTATTTCAACCAAAATTCTAGATGGATGGGTGATATCCTACTTTTTCCTCTTGGTACTGCTGCCTGTCCCAAACTGGGATTCTGGATCCGTGCCTGTTTACGGAGTTGGGATAGGGGATGTGGTTCACTGGAAACAAAGTGTCTCTGTGATGAACTTGTAAAAAAAAATGCATCTGCTAAACCTTGGATATATTGATTTTCCCTCTTAAAAAGTAGGAAAAGAGTGGCCTATAACACCACTTTGTTATCTGATGATGTCCTCCTGAAATTAAGAAAAACTCCTCTAGTACCCCTTCCTCTTACTTTTATCAAGTTGTAAGTTTTTTAATGGAAAAATACTCTCTCAATACCAAAACAATCATAAGTAGAAAAACCAGACGACATAACTTTTATGGATTCAAAATACTTTAAAAGATCTACCTGGGCTCTGACTCTCTCTGGACCTGAACCTAGACTCTGACTCTCCCCTGCTCCATTAAGGGCCTGATCTGTACGTGTATGCTTTTAAATTATTAATGCAATCCTCTTTGAGTAATTTTTTTTTGCAGTATGAATTTCTTCAAAGATGATCACAAGTGAAGATAACATGTTTATTCAGTTTGTGTCAGGTATAGGAGCTTGTTTCATTTTGGCTGTTACATATGTATCCAGCTTATATGTATGGACTGTGAGATATAGGGAACCAAGGTAAGATAATCGTTTGTTTAGGACTTCCCATAACAAGCTATATGTAAACTCTGGAAAACTATTTCAATTGATAGAAATGGCATATATTTTATCTGCTTCTTGGAAGAATCTCTTCAAAGCCCTAATGCACTAATAAGAGTTTCGTTTTTATCGGTGGAAGAAAGGGGAAATAGTTTGTGCAGTAAATATTGCTCATCATGCAGTATGACAGGAAAAAGGATTTCTTCTGATTTGGGAATAATCCATGGTTTATGTGCAATCCTACTGTCCTGTCTTAAAAGACGCCTTAAACAATTCCTGGGGATAAACATTTTTCATGATATTCCCTATATGGGGTTCAAAACAAGAAATAAAATGTTCAATTTTTTTTTAATTTTTGCGTTTCTTAAAAAATAAAATATTTTTTCTCTTCAACAACACTATGAAGTCTTTTTGGGTAGCTGACATAGTCTAGTTTCTATTGTATAAGATGATAGATTTTACAGCAATAGTGCCCAGGTGAGATTTAATAAATTAGAATATTTAATAGGGCAGTCTCATAATACTTTTTTATGAAAGATAAATAAACATTTATAACTAAATATTTTATAAAGCAATAGTAAATTACTTAATAAAGCAATGAATATTCTATTTTTAACAAAACTTTTGTTTCTCTCTTGTTTTTTCTTGGCTCTGTCTAAAAAAATTAACTGGAAAATATGTCAAAGTAGTAGCGGATCCAAGATTTTAGGAAGGGTGGACGGCTTGTTGCAAAAAATTCCCATTTTAGATTAAGCCAAATGTACTTACTGATATTGACAGTTGCATGTCTCTGCTTCTATCCTTCATTATACTGTAAGTTCTGTAAAGCTATCCGCAAAACCTCACAGGTAGAAACACAATCAATATTGTCTACCGATTTCTTGCCTCTTATTTCCACTACTAGCAGATCTATCCATAACACTTTCTACACTTATGACAATATCACGGTCAACAAGCAAATCCGATTAATCTTTCCTCTGTCATTTTATTTCTTAGCCATGTTTTCAATCTTCTCAAGGTGGTAAAACTTCATTCAGCAGACGCCACACTGACAGGTACAGTCATGAGGATCTGCGAAAGTGCTGAAATTTTTGAGAATATGCCAGCATTGCCGCAGTACGTCTGTAAAGTTTCTCCAAGGGTTTCAGGTATTCTACATGTGGGTGCGTTGCTTTCTCTCAGACGAACCCACCGAGTTTTTGATATTGTTACTTGTCTGATCAGGCCAGATTCACAAACTGATTTGGAGGGGAAACTGATTACTGATAGGTATCGCGCTGACAAGTCATGAATTGTATCAGCGAATTGTTGTTTGTTTGTTTCCATACAATTTATTGGCAAGGAAATACTGAGCTTAAAAGCGTCCAGCATTTCAACGATAAAAGGTTTTCTAGGTCTGAAATAGTCGTGTCCTACAGGGAATAAAAACTGACTGTCTATAATATTCCTCGTGGGAATTGAATGGCACATTCATCTGGTTCGTTTGCTTTTTTGCCATCCTTGGGACGCTTATTTCTAAACCTAGCTCAGTTGTCACTTTAGTTACCTCGTCAAATGTATTTATGAACTTACTTTCAATCTCCCGACGCTTGACTTTCACCTGGGTAAGGTCCTTAACATGGCTTGCTGCAGACGCAAGGTTAAAGCTCTTCTTCTAAAATAGTCAACTGAACAGTAAAGTCAGTCCATACATGTTATTTAAAGTGGAAATACAGGGAATTGTTGTCCAGGGCAACCCAGGGAATTGTTTGCTACTTTTGAACTTCTTTTATAGGGCAACAATGTTCTGAAACCATCATAGAATTTTGATCAGTGCCTATGCCCAGAAAATTTTCCAAGTGTAGCCTACGAGATCGAAGAAAATCCAACACAAGATTTCCCCTTTAATAGTCGGTTCGAGTTTCGAATGCTGTCCGAGTAACATGCTTCGTGTAGGTTTAAAAAAACAACAAAATTTTACTTGTGCTCACGTCTTGTGCGATTGTAATTGTTGCATAGGCCAATACTTAGTTGTGACTTGTTTGACACATCCATTGTTTCATCAGCAGCCCCACTGTAGAGCTTAGCAGAATGAACCCATGGAAGAATTTCTTTAATAATTTCTTTAGCATAACATTCAGTTAATTCATCTTGCATTGTCTAGAGATAAAATAACATTTATTGCTGAAAAACGGCTATCACAAGCCCAAATGGGCCAAATTCGTATTTTAGCGTCAATAGAACGAAAAAAGAACCAACAACAAACAACAACAGAAAATTATAAAAGGGTCAATCTCAAATACGTAAAAATGTTAAAAAGTTAAAAACAGGAACAAATTAAACTACATAAAATTAGAAGGTCAATGCCAAAACAGCAAATGTCAAATAAATGAAAACTCGTAGAATTACTAAGGAGAAAAAAAACATAAATTAGTTATGTGACTAAAAAAAAATAAAAACATTCAAATTCACAAAATGAACATTAAAATTAAAAATTATGAGGTAAAAAGAGAGTGAGGGGGGGGGGGGTGCCATGATTCATTAATTGAAAATGTCAACTATGTAAGGGGTGAAAGTTCTTCTATATCTTTCAGTGCAAACTCACTATTCGGGCAAGAAGAGGGATTTTGTTGAAATATCCCGCGGGAGGCGGGGTCGAAGGGGTGAATACTGACGAGGGAAAATGGTAGTTGTTCGAGAGTTATGAAGGGCATTGTTTGCGAAACGCAAGGAATTTTTGCTCTCCTTTCCTTAAGGGTGACAAAATTAGCTCTCCAAAGAAGGGAAATATAAGGTACCTTACCCTCATTGAAGATAATTCCTGGCATCTTTTTTGGATTGCCTCTATATCTGTCCGACAATTCAGTGGAGATGCCAGGATGCCAAACAGGACAGGCGTACTCGAGGGTTGGGCGTACAAATGAGAGGAAAATCCTCAAACAATGCGATTTAGGAGGAGGGAAAACGTGGCCTTTGCCCGTTTTAAAATATCATTAATATGGCAATCCCATTTTAAGTCGCTTGAGATGGTAACACCCAGTAATTTCATAGTGGTTACCGACATTTCAGGGAGTATTGGACGGGAGAAAGAAGGGGAAGATTTAAGGAAATTAATATTAAGAACAGTTGACTCTAAAGGGTTGACTTTCATATCATTATTAACAGCTTCGGCTGATATCGACTCTAAGATGTCCATTGGGTCACTTTTTAAATTTTTGGAGCATGTCTCTAAAACAGATAGATCATCAATGAATTTGCATCTATCCGGGAAATTGACACCCTGGTTGTTTATCATGGTAAGAAATAAAATTGGACCTAAGAGGGTTCCCTGGGGCACACCATCATAAATTGGGAGGAGATCAGAATATTTTGCTTATGTAAGGAGCATTTACACCTGAGCTCTACAAATATTATTTAACGTGATGTCATCACTGTTTACGTTATGCCTTAAAAGTTCTCCGAACTTGTCAATCTCAGCCAATAATTCTCCATCATCTCTGTGGTCACGAAGAGCAATGTTCTGTCGACCCCAAAAAATAATTGATTCTACAATTGGTTTAAATTTCGGTCTGTTTTCCTTTACTTGTTGACTGTGTTGCTCGTTTACGAGGCTGAAAATGCTGGTTTTAGGGCTATTATACTTTATAAGGAAACGTTTGTCAACTGAATTTGACGTTTGTCAACGAAACGTTTGCCTGCGTCAACTGAATGGTGGTGTCACTGGTTACTTTCATGAGACACCAAGTTGTCGTCTTTTCCAGTTAGCTTAGTAAAAGTCACAAGGGGCTTCTCTACCAACTTTTGCAATTTTTTGGAACTTTCAACCCCTCGGACTTTAAACAAAAAACAATATTTAAAGAATACGCCCCTTATCTTATTTCAGAGTACTAGCCAATAGAATTCTTCCCAGCAAGTACGATTGAAAACTATCTTTTCATCCTTACCCTGCTTTTTGTGAACTTCACCAACTTTTGTAATTTGACGTAACCTTCATCCCCTTGGACGTTAAACAAAAGACAGTATTTACAGAATAAGCCCCTTATTTTAATTTAGATTACTAGCCAATAACCCTGCTTCTTGTGAACCTTACTAAATTTTGCAATTTGTTATAACCTTCAAATCCTCGGACGTTAAACAAAACGCAACATTTACGGAATTAGCCCCTTATCTTATTTTAGATTACTAGCCAATAGAATTCTTCCAAGCGAGTTTGATTGAAAAATATCTTTTCGTCTTTACCATGCTTCTTGTGAACTGACTAGGAGAAGCTTTAGTTAGATGGCGGAATCCAAGGGTTCTGAAGGAATTAATATCGCGTACGATCATACAATTTTTTGATTCTATCGATATAGATTCCGATACCATTTTCTCAGAGAGTACTCATATGTTCGGTCTTTATGTTAGGCTTGGGGCTACACACTTCAATAGATGCTAACGAATCACCCACAATTTCACCCTTCGTCATATCACTGGAATTACTATCGATCCAAAAATTCTCATCATTTCTATCTTTATTAGACGTAGATCGTCGAGTCGCCTAGCTTTCCAACCAAAAAAGTCGTCTATAGTTGACTGTTGTTTTCGCTTTTACATCATCTCTGGTAAATATTATCAAAAGTCTACCAGAAGTTCTAGAGCTATGCTGTTCAAACCCATCTAGAATCACCATTAACCCTAAGGCGTTTCTGTTGTTGCTGTGATTTCAAGAAATGTGCTTTGTTACTGAAGAAGAAACTGGTTTTGACATGCACACTTCTTGAAGCTTTAAAGATTTATGAGATGACAAGCTACAAAATGCCTCATAACCTCAGGTGACACGAAGCACTCCGGAGAATTCCCTAAAGACTTAATGCAGGTTGATCAAGTGCTGTCAAATTCTTTTCAAATATGTGTTGATCCAAGCGTTTGTCTCGCAATCAAGCCACCAAAATTTACCAATAGAACTTTTTGCCTACGCCAAGGGGGGCGGTCGCTTTCCCCCTCGCCCCCTAGATCCGCTACTATGTCAAAGTGGATCCACGAATTAATTTTCTTTAAATTTGAATTGAACATATCTTGAAGGAAGAGGAGCTATTCATTGATTTTAAGTAGGACTTCGATCTAGTTTGGCGAAACGGACTTTGGCATATACTAGCCCACTATGGCGTTCCTGAAAATATAGTCAACATAGTCAAAAATAAGTATGACAATTACCGTAGCTGTGTTCAGACCCCAGAAGGCCAAACAGAAGAGTTCGCTACAACTTCGGGCGTGCTACAAGGCTGCATACTTTCACCGCAACTTTTCAAGCTCTTTTTACTTGTCATACTGTCCCTGCTTGAGAACATTGTCCAGTATACAAGCCCAGGCCTCCGAACTTGAAACAGCTGCAAATAGCTTCGGTATGTTCATAAACCCAAAGATGACCAAAGCGATGCGCACCACAAAAGACCCAAACCCATCTCCTGTTCAAGTCCTAGTAAGTGGCGAAGAAATCGAATCGGTGACCAAGTTTGTGTACCTAGGAAGCCTAATATCATCAGACAACAACTGCTCCGACGACATAAAACGAAGACTTGCCCAAGACAAGTCTTTGAAGAGGCTACTCCCCCTCTTTAAAAATAGACACCTATCTATGCAACTGAAACTTCGACTTTTCGACTCTCTAATCATACCTGTTGCCATGTACGCTTGCGAAACGTGGACACTGAGGGTCGAAGATGAACGCAGAATTTCGGCTTTCGAGACAAAATGCCTCCGACGCATTGCCGGAATCACATACCTAGACAGAGTCTCGAACGAAGACCTTCGGAAGCAGCTGAAGAGGGAAACTTATTCTCCAAAAAGTGCGCCTGCAGCAACTTTGGTAGCTGGGCCACATACAACGAATGGAGAACTTGCGCCTGCCAAAAGTTGCCTTCGAAGGAAGGGTCCACGGTAGCCGCCCACCTGGAAAACCTAGGAAAAGATGGCGTGACAACTTTGGAAGTGACCTCTTATGCCTTCTGAGACAAGCTGACTACCGGGCTTTGTACAGGAAACTGATCCAGGAACGCGTGAAGGAGATGGCCCCAACGCGACCCTTGAGGACACAAGTCAAGTCAAGTAAGTAGTAAGGACACAAGTAAAGGAAGAGAGTGTTGATGAGAGTATTTTGTCCCTTCAACAATACTATGAAGTCTTTTTGAGAAGCTGACATAGTTTCTATTGTATAAAATGATAGATTTTACAGTAGTAATGCCTAGGTGAGACTTAATAAAGTAGAATATCTAATAAAGGAAGAGAATATTGAAATTATATTGATTGTTTAAAATGTAATGATACATAAAACAAAGAAAACATGAGTTTGAGTAATTTTGGCTTTTTTTTAATGCTATAACATCTAAGCAAAAGTGACGGCACTTTGTTGATATATGACATTCTAGATAATTAGCTTTTAGAGAATTTGAGGGGATGGTATTCCTGAGGCTATATCCGGGATTTTTTTTCTGGTGGTGTTTTACACAAACATTTTTTTGGGGGGTGGTGTTTACACAAAACCCCCCTAAAAACGCATAAAAAATTTCTTTGTATCCTTTTTGTTACGTTTTTACGAGTCAGACAAAACTCTTTTTTTTTTTTTGGGGGGGGGTCAAACCTTCTATCCCCCCCTCCTATATATGGTCTTGGGTATTCCCATATGTTTGTGGTAACTTATGCTAGTTTTAAGTTTGATTTCATTATTTGTGTTTATTTTCATTGGTCTTGTTTCATTTATTCGCTCGTAGTCGTTTTTGGTTTGTTTTCAGTTTTACTTGTTACATATTATTTTATTTATGCTCGTTTTAGGTGTTTATTTTGCTCTTTGCTTTGTTTTCAGATTGGTTTTGATAACTTAATCTTATTAGGATAAAAATTGGCAACTGCTGCTCTGTGAAGTACAGGGCTGTCAAAAACATTTTAAAAATATATTTATAATGTATTTTCAGTGTATTTTTGTATACGTTTAGTCTTCAAAATTGAATTGTTGTCCCTAAAGTCAGTTTATTCTCTACTCTCAAATTCAGATTTTGAGATGTATTTTAGCTTGTTTAAGAAAAGAGATGTTTTTGCATGCTTACGCCTGTCCAAGAAGACAGTGTAGTCATGTTTGCAGCAGTAACACAACCTTGCAAGTAGTGGACCACAGCCAATAGAAACTGACGTTGAAGAAAAAAATTCAAAAAACCGTCTTTTAACAAAAATGCCCCAATTGCTATTGCTTTGGAGGCTGTAATTTTCATCAAAATTCATTTGAACAAAATCAATAATTACGAAAATTACGATTTTTGTCCCCGTTTTTCTGAGACTTTGGTTTATTTTCCTATTTTTGGACCCAAGTCCTTTCTCATGGAGGCTGCAAAGAAAGGTGAACACTGACTCTGAGGTCAGTTCTCGTATCTCCTTTTAGAATTAGCGTAAAAATCAAATGAAATATGAAACATGGCAGAAAATTATGCAGCCTTAAAGCAGGTGTGAACAAAGTTCCAAAGTTTCCAGTAGCAGAATTCGATAGTATTCCAAAAGCTGCCGACGTTTTAGCAGCACAACTTGTGTTTTGACAGATTTTCTTTAAGCAGCAAGTATTTGTATATGTAAAAATGGTATTTTCTGGCAAAATCTGGCAACAAATTTGAAAACTGCCTAGTAGTATTGCTACTTTACTACCCCACTTTTCTATGGCGTCCGTAAAGGTTAAAAGAATTGGAACCCCATTTTGGTATTTAAGTCTATGAAATAAAGTTAAAATTTCAATAAAACGTAATATTATGAATTAAGTTGTTTTTTTTTGGTCAATCCCCTGTCATGAAATACGCCCGGTATCAATTTGCTTGACATGAGTCTGGAGTCCTTTGATAACCGTGACCGGATTTCTGATGCTCAAAAGTTGGACTTAATGTGTAGACACAGGAAACCGGGAAAGGACAATGAATTTCCGGAAATAGTTAACGGGAATATCAAGAGTATAGCGACTTTGTCGTTTTCAAAGTATGTGGCTCCAAAAGTACTCATGGTTGGTGTTCAGCCCTTAAAGAAGGGTACATTCCCCAAAAACTGCCTCCTATTAGCCAAACCCAAGAGCAGTAAAGGCTCACATCAGTCACTTGGATGCGCAGTTTCGTAGCCGTATACTGATCTTAAAGATGCTCTCGCTGACTTCAATTATCAGCATTTTTATGTTACTGTAGTGCAAAATCAGGGCCGTATCTAGGATTTTTGTTCGGGGGGGGGGGTTACCCGATTTTTTCCCGTGGACTTTGTCTAACATCCTCAAGCAACATTACGTTAGCAATTTTTTTTTTTTTTGAGACAGCAAAAACAGTTAACGCAAAAAGAAGCTAAATAGTAGAAGTAGTCTATATATTTTTTTTTGTTTTTTTAGCTAAAAGTAAGGGTGAATATCTATAAAACGAAATCCAGGCGACGATTTTCCTTCCCTGCAAAAATGCAGATGACCTTGTCAGGGCATATGTCAACGTCCCTATGGACTGCAAGGAGGGCTATGCCACTCAATTGTTCTTCTCCTGTTGAATTTCTCAGCCAGGTTTTGAGGCTTCTGAGCGTTGAGAAACTTCTTTCCGGAGTAGCAGTGCTAACAAGTAACGTCGCAAGAACAGCCAGAAGAAGAAAAACATTTGGAAAAAAGGTGGCGTCGCATGCCTGAAGCGAAGACACAGCACAAGTAGGCCTCTCTGATGCCGGAATATTCTCCGACTTGATGCGTCATAGCTCGATTTCTTGCTTCACACAGTCTGGCTCGGGAAGAATATCGCCATACAATTCAACCAATGACTCCAGGTTTAATGCCTTCAGATCGACAGAAACAATTTTGGCAGGAGAAAAGACGCTGAGATTTGACAGTAGTTTCTGGTGAAGCACAAATCGTTGTTTCAGCTCGGAAGTGAAGTGGTCCAGGAAAGGAATAAAGAGTGAGGTTCTATAGTGGTTGAGAAGGTCTGGATCGTCTGCTTGCATATTCCGGCTACCTCTCGTCCTTGGACGAGTTATCTCCAGTCCTAAGTCGCTGGCAAAACGCTAATTTTCGTCGAAAATAGACGTGAAAGCAGTAGCAGCATTTCCTTCGCATTTCCTAATTGCGTAAGCTGATCACAATCGTTTACCCACAAAATTGCAAAAGGATTTTTGAATGTCACAAAATACAGTAGTATAGTAGTACATATTGACACCAATTTACTATACAAAATCAAGGGAGCGTGGGGTTACCAATGGTTAATTCATTTCGTTAGCTCATCAAAATCGTTGACCCACAAAATGCCGTAGGATTTAGTGCAGGACCATATTTTTTTTCTGGTAAGGTTTTGTCCTTACATGTATTTTTTAGACTAATTTTCGACTCGTTCAAAAATTTCGGGGGGGGGGGGGGGTCAAACCGGGTACCCCCCCCCCCCACCCCCTGTATACGGCCTTGAAATCTATGGTGTTTATTAAAATACAGGAAGGAAAAAGTATTCTAATTGACCAGCAATTGAGTTTACAAGACCACATAGTCTAGACAGCTGGAAGTATTGGGATACCCGACTCAATACCAGGACGCCATCATTGGTGATTCTCCTCTTTAGACACTTCTCTTTTTTACAAAGAATTTGTCTTTTCCCCATATCTCAAACAGCTATGTGAAGAACTCGATATGAGATTTTTTAACCACCAAGCTACAGCCTTGCAAATCCAACTTCTATTCCCTCGTTTTATTGTTGATGCTGTATTAGCCAAGGTTGTGACAAATCTGTTAAAATGTAAGCAGTTCATTTTCTCTGAGACTAGCCCTCTTTGCTGCGCCAACTGTCTGGCAAGCCAAACGGAGGTCTATAGGCGATTCTCATGATCCCAATAAGGCTTTTGAAACTCTTGGTGCGTGCAACAATTGCCTTTTTACAACTCTGTATTCACTCTTTATTGTATTCTGTCTGTTATCACGACTTCTATATAACATTCATTTAGCATGCTAAAGCAGCTTATAACATACCTCTAGAATCAGACAGGAGAGGGCAGACTAAATAGTCTTGCATACATGTTCATCAATTGCAATGTCAGGGTGGATACTGAAGATCAGGCAGTATCCAGGTTTTTTTTCGGAGGGGGTTTTACTCAAAAACAACTTGGGGGGAGGAGGGTATAGACAAAAAAATGCATACAAAATTTTTTTATGTCCATTTTTGTTACGTTTTTACGAGGCAGACAAACATTTCGGGGGGAGGGTTTCAAACCCCCTAACCCCCCCCCCCCCCCCCTGGATACGGCATTGCTGACGATGTTTTGAGTGACTTCGGAACTCAAAACGGATTAAAATATAAGAAGTATTTACACTGCTTATGTTGTTTTGTATCTGATTTAAGAATTAGCAAGATTAGAGCTCTTCAGTTTAGTTAATTAATCTCATTATTTAATTTTTTGGGCAGCATAGCAATAAAAAAGCTCATAAACGGGACTATGACAGTAATATACTTAGTTGTTGGTAAGTTTCTGGACTTCTGGTAGCTTTTAGCTGGTGGACCCCCCTCTGAACGGAAATCCTAAATAGGCCATTGTACTAGTATGTACTGTTGCTCCCTTTTAAATTTATCGTCTTGATTCATTGAAATCCAATAATTTTGGTGTTTTTTTTCTCTTTTTGAAAAGTTATTCAAATTGCTGTAGGCTAATTATTTTTCATCGGTAATTATGAAATTGATTGGTTTCACATGATTGGGATCAGTCTAAATATAAAATTTTTTGGGATATATATGCATTGTTGTTATCATCATATTTTTAGAGTTTGGGTTTTGATTGGCAAGCGCCAGCCTTCACTTGGTACCCTTCATTGAATTTTTCTCAAATTAAATTTGTTAGCAGATGTGCTGATCTTTTACGTGTCAACTGTCAAGTTTACTGAATAATTAATGTTCAGCTGGGTCTTCATATAAAATATACATATATATATATATATATATATATATATATATATATATATATATATATATATATATATATATATATATATATATATATATATATATATATATATATATATATATATATATATATATGAATGAATTAATGATTTTTATTACCCATCTTTAACAATACAAAAAAAGTAAAAATGGAGTAGAGAGAAAATGAAAAGAAAACAACAAGACATCAAACAAACGAGCAACTTAAATTAATACTTCAAAAACCAATGGCGAAACTATTTACATAAAAAGACAACCATTACACAGTACTAACTATAGCTTCAAACATACTATGCGTTGGGTCTAAAGATTTCATGAACTTATATATATATATATATATATATATATATGTGTATATATATATATATATATATATATATATATATATATATATATATATATATATATATATATATATATATATATATATATATATATATATATATATATATATATATATATATATATATATATATATATGTATATATTGTTTGTTTTTCTCTTCCAGGGATCATCCTGCAACTATTAGGCGAAGATTTATTAGTGCTTTTTGCATGTTGTTTGTATCTCCGCTCTTTGTCTGGATCTCAATTAATCAAGATGTTCTTCATAAGGTAATTAAGTTACATTCTGCTAAAAAATTGTTCTAGAAGTTGCATAGTATGGAAAGAAAGAAATGGTAATAATTGCAATTTACCAAATTAGTGCTTAGAGCAAAAAAAAAAAAAAAAAAACGAGATTTCTTAAGGAGAGGAAGGCTTTTAAATTTACAAATTTAACCAAACTGTGCAGTGAATAAAGCAAGAAAACGGAGGTAATCTCAGAATTAAAAAAGAAATAATCTGAAGGGTACGGAACCTCTTTTGTGTAATGAAGATCGTATTTCAGTTTAAAAATAAGGGGGTGGGGGAGGGGGGTGCAATGGCTAATTTTTAAACTTTTTGGGGTTCGGTTGGTTCTATGGATTTTTCTAGCCTGTCGACTCCGTTTGTCTGTGGTCCGAATTTCAGCCATTTCTCTTTTTTTTAATGAAGACAAAGTATTCCTAATTATCACAAAAATTAAACATGAAACGGGAAGAAATACAGAACCAATCGATCTGACTGGTTCAGTTTAATAGAATCGTTATTTACCAATTGTAATTCAAAATTTGTCATTCAAAAGGCTAAAATGTCTTTTGAAATGAAAGTTAATCAAAATTTGAACTTCAGTGTAAACGGTGAGGTTGGAGAGGTTCTTTATGCTTAGAATAACCCTGAAGATAATTTCTTAAACCACATTGGCCTGACATCACATAAAGAAAGAAAAACAAGCAAAAATGGGGTTTTTATAGGCCAAATGAAGATACTGAAAAAAAAGCAAATCGTTTCGTTTCGCGCTGAAGAAGAGAGGCGTTTGTCCTCTCGAAATATTCGCTTTGTTTTTTCAGTATCTTCATTTGGCCTATAAAAACCCCATTTTTGCTCGTTTTTCTTTCTTCATAGAATAACCCTGCTTCATTGCAGATACACCCAAATAAGTTCTTTCATTCTTGACGCTTCATTGTAAAATGTATGGTGTAAAGGGTGGGGATTTTAAGGGTTGGGGGTTAGTTCCTCTCATTATATTAAAACGAACAGAAATAAAGAAAAGAACAGCTCTCAAACTGAAAGTACAGAGCGGCATTGACTTGAAACTCGGTCTACTTTGAGACTTATTACCTCGTTTCCAATAGTTGAGGAGCTACTCAAAACGATGCCTCTACGCTAGGTTCAACAACACCTTCTTTGGGGTATGTGTCGAAAGAAAGAAAAATACTTGGTATGTAGTAAAAAGTGTTAGTGTTGACAGGACAGTCATAGTCTTGTGGTGTTTAATGTTTACTCTGGTTTGACCTTTACTTGCTCCATGTGGTAGCTTTGGTACATAAAACACCTTTCATACATTTTTACAGTCAAGATCCGGATTGAATTCTGTTCAATTGTCAATAGAACTCTGAAACAGCCGAGAAGCAAATTCCATCTTATGGTCGCACTTAAGTTTAGTTTATTAGCATAAAATGTTGATAACTAGTTTCAATTTCTGTATTTTTGAAACACCTTCTTTATTGTTTAAAGTTATATCCATTTTTTCATGTATCTGTAGCTTCTAATAATTACTAATATAAATTAATTTTGCTCGTTATAATACCTTTCCGATGTTAATCAGAAGAATAAATGCAAAATTCGAATTAGTACAGAAAATAAAGAAGCTTCCAAAAAGAATTTCGATTACAGAAGCTTTGCTTCAAGTTTTGTATTGCTGCCACACTGTTTTGTGTGTCAGAAGTCATCTTTACTTTACCGTTAGCAAAATGATACATAACTGCCAGCTACGCATCCCCCACTTATCTCCCCCTGCTGCAGTATCATATTCACTGTTTCTCCTTTTAGCATTCTTTGGTCAAAATTGTAGCTTCTTATTACTCTAGATTTAAAAGTCTTGAGTCTGCTTAACAGAATATCTTAAAACCAAAAGCCAGGTAGCCCCTGATTGATAAGGTCCAACTGATAAAGATTTATTTTTATTTTTTATTGAGGGGGGGAGGGCTTAGAAATTATTCCTTCGCATGGGTGCTATATCTTTATTTGATTTTGTATTTTTGCTTGCTTATAAAAACGTAGCTATTCTTTCGGGTATTCTGTGTTGGTTTTTGGCTCTTTTACCTTGGCTTGGACTATTTCTTTCCCTTTTTTATTTTATTTTCCTCTAAGATTTTGGTTGTGTTTTGACTATTAAAATCTTCTTCTTTTCTTATTTACATCTTTTAGTTTCTTTCCAAAATCTATCGTGTCAACATTTTGACTGGCAGATTCAGACACTTCGAACTGGACTTATTTGGAGTTTCAATAACTCGTATTTCAGGGGTAGGAAACATTAAATTAGGAAATTTAGAATTTATTTACTCGGGCAAGAAGGATGGGGTATCATAGACAGGGAGTAGGGCTCAAATTGAACAAGGCAGCTGCCTTATTTAGTCTTATTTAGGTTAGGAAGGTATTAATAATAGAGTGCTTGTCGCTCATTTTATGACTGAAAACTGCAGGGTAACGGTCATGGTAGTATATGCCGCTGTAAAACTGAACGACGTTGATAGCATTGACTCAGAGGAATTTTACTGACAGCATTACAGAAACAAATAGATAGGGTCCCAGGTATAAACTAGTATTTTTATTAGGGGATTTTAATGCCCATGTTGGTAGAAATAGGGGATAGATGGTATTCCAACCTAGGAAAATTTGGTGAAGGAAAAGAAAACAGTAATGGTTACAAACTGCAGCAATTTTGTAGGTATAAAAATGTAGTTACAACCAATAATGTAAAACGAAGACTGACATGATCGATAGAAGATACTAGGGTATGCAGGAGCGCTGTTATAGATCTTAAAAGTAAAGACCACCATCTAGTAGTGTCTAGGGCTAATCTAAAGCTTAGACTTAGGAAGGGTAACTACCTTTCGGGAAGCTAAGACGTTGGCAGATTCCAGGATGAGGATATGAGAGTAATTTTACGTGGACAGTTGAATAATAAACTGGAGAATGTAAAATTTGACAATATGTAGAAAAATTCGACAATTGTACGGGAATTATTTGAGTGATAGATCATATGGAAATAAGAGGAATGTAAAGAAAGTCGAGCAAGCATTGAAATATGAACTAAAGATTCGTGAAGTGGAGGCCATGGATAAGAATATCGAAGATCTGAAAGATCCAGCCAAACGGGATAGTAGTAAAATATTGTACTGGCATGTTAATAAATTGAGAGGGAATAGATAATATGGACTTGTCCCTGTTAAAGATTCAATAAAAAAAACAAGTTTTTTAAACTGAAAGCAAGAAGCGACATTAAAACTAAAAAAGGAAAAGAAATTATTCCGTATATGAATGGGGCTGTCCCCTCTTCAACGCGTCGCTCTTTACGCTAAAGTCTTTTATTGTTTTAAAAAAAAGAGTAGTGAGAAAGAGTCAAACTTTAACGTAAAGACCGAGGCGGTGAGGAGGAGATAGTCCCTCTCATAGACGGAATAATTTCTGTTCGTTGTAAGTTTTAATGTCGCTCCTTACTTTCAGTTAAAAAAAAACTTGTATTGTCTTATTTAATTTTTGAACGTTTTCGAATTAATACAGGTTTTGATTTTGGCTCACCATACATGAATAATTAAAACAAACTTTGCATATTAATTTTACTTTTATTTGGTTAAATGGTTTTCTGGAAAGTTGTTTAATTTTATTTACGAACGTTTTTATTAGTAATAAATATACGTAACTTACGTAACGAACTTCTATATTCATATATTTTTAATACGTATATTAGGGGGTCCGCTCCATAGTCAATGCTTCGCTCTTTACGCTAAAGTTCGAATTTTGTTCCAATTCTTTAAAAATGACCTCTTAATCACAAAGGCCGTTAATTTGAATAAATAGCTCTTATTCTCTTATAAATTATTCTCTTATAAAATTACTAAAAAATCTTTGGCTTAAAGAGCGAGGTATTGACTAGGGGTCGAACCCAATCATATACGTAATAATTTCTGTTCGTTTTAAGTTTTGATGTTGCTCCTCACTTTCAGTTGAAAAACTTGTTAATTTTTTATTTATGATCGTTTTTTAAATAATGCTGGTTAATCCAGTGCCCCCTTCATAGCAATATCCCTTCCCCCATGAAAACCTCCTCCATGGAAAGATGCTCCCACATAGCCCCCCGACCCACCCACCCCCCACTACCAGAAAAAATCCCTCCTGAAAACGGCTGTATACTTCTCAATGACCAATACTATATGTAAACATTGGGTAAAGCTCATAACTTTCAGCCCTCCCCCCGGGGACTTTGGGGGATCAAGTCATCCTAAAAGACATAGTTATTATATTTTCGACCATGCTGAACAAAATGGCTCTATTTTAATCGGGTAACTTTGGGAAAAAATGAACGTGGGAGGGGGCCTAGCTGCCCTCCAGTTTTTGGTCACTTAAAAATGGCACTAGAACTTATGATTTCCATTCGAATGAGCCCTCCCACGATATTCTAGGACCACTGGGTCGATACGATCACCCCGGGGAGAAAAAAAATAAATAAACACGCATTCGTGATCTTTCTTCTGGTAAAAAATGCGAAAATCCACATTTTTTCAGATAGGAGCTTGAAACCTGTACAGTAAGATTCTATGATACGTTAAATATGATGGTGGGATTTTCATTAAGATTCTGTAATTTTTAGGGGGTGTTTCCTCCTTTTTTCGAAAGTAAGGCAAATTTTCTCAGGCGCGTATGGTTAGGTGATGGCTAGGAATAAACTTGATGAAATTTATATATTTGAAATCAGCATTAAAATCTTATTCTTTTGATGTATCTATTGGTATCAAAATTCCGTTTTTTAGATTTTCGGTTACTATTGAGCCGGGTCTTTCCTTATTTACTGTTTGTTACCAGGAACTGTTTGATTGGAACGGGACTACAATCAGCAATAATGAAAGAGTTAAAGAGAGATGGGCAGAACATTTTGTGATGTTCTAAACTGTGATCGACTTGTGTAAGAAGATTTTTTTGTGAGGAAGAATTAGTGACTGTACTAAAAGTATTAAAAAAGAATAAAGCCAAAGGTGCTGATGGCGTGGTAAATGAGTTTTTTTTTTTTAATATGGGGGCTATGAAGTCAGAGATAAGTTACTGAAGATTATTAATAGGATTTTTGAACAAGGAGAATCGCCTAGAGTCGAATCTCTAGCATTTTTATTGGGGAGGGGGGCAAGACAGGTTCATATCTGGATATTCAAAAGGCAAGGGATGTGTAATATTTTTTTCTCCACATTATTGGGGGGGCAACTGCCCCCCCCTTTCCACCCCCAAACGACGCCCCTGATTTTAGGAAAACTATAATTAAACCCCTCTATAAGAAAGGTGATAAGAGTAAATATGGTAATTATAGAGGCACTAGCTTAGTTTGTGTAGGAAACAAACTACTTAGCATGATAGTACTAATAACAGTGTGGTTTTAGGAAGGGTAGAGGATGGATCGACCAAATTGCTACTCTTAGATTAATAATTGAGAAGTGCCTGCATCATCAGACCCCTTCAATCCTCGCTTTCATAGGTTATGACTAAGCGTTTGATTCAACTCTTAGAAGAGCTTTAGTGAAGGTCATATCCTTGTATTATATAGCAGAAAAATACATTATAGTTCTAGTACTATGTATGAGAATAACTTTGCTGTGGTTAAGGTAGGATTTGAGGTTAGTAGTTGGTTTCGTGTCAAATTAAGAGTTAATTGGGGTTGTGGCCTATCCATGTATGTGTTGATCACATCTTTTTGGAGGACTTTGTCCTAAGGAACACAGCAAAGGCAATGGGAGAATACAGAATTAATTGGGTTGGTAAAACTCT
Source organism: Artemia sp. Qi Xiang Cuo (assembly GCF_049724085.1). Lineage (NCBI taxonomy): Eukaryota > Metazoa > Arthropoda > Branchiopoda > Anostraca > Artemiidae > Artemia > Artemia sp. Qi Xiang Cuo. Next base: position 104,139,268 of record NC_142794.1, on the reverse strand, counting down.
TCTAGACTTAGATTATGTTGATGATCTAACATCCACCATAACATCCTTTGCGGATGACACAGCTATAACGATTGCTGGAAAGGCTTTGAGTGAGCTTGTTTCAAAAGCAAATAAAGGGCTACTTGACCTGCATATTTTTAATAGTCTTAGTTGCTTCGCAGTGAATGCGAGTAAAACTAAGTACATGATTTTTAGTCGTACTGGAGTTATTGATAATGTTTTCGGTTTGGTTAATTTTAATGGTACGGAGATTAAGCAGATATTTGATACAAGGTATCTTGGTTTTCAGATTGATTGTAATTCAAATTGGAAAAAAACAAGTGAAATTGTATCGGTGAAAGTTGCGCGGGGCTTAGGGCTAATTCGTAGATTTAAACATGTTTTTCCTGTATCAGTTTTGAAAATTTTATATAATTCACTTATTCATCCTTACATTGTATACGGTTGTTCTGTGTGGGCTAGTAATTTTGTTGTAAATTTTTAACAGATACAAATTGTGTAGATTAAAGCACTGCGCCTGCTCGGTGGTTTTGAAATTTGTGGAAGTACAATGGATTTTTATCATCATTTTAGTATTTTAAATGTTGGGGAGCTGAGAGAATATCAGACCGGTATTTTTGTTTATCAGTGTTTAAATAAATTAGCACCTAATTATTTTTGTGATGTTTTATCATCGAATTCTGCGTACTATTCTTATGATACAAGGAATTCTGCGGACCTAGTTCATGAGAGACGATACACTGCTAAGTCTAGTTTCGTATTTAGGGATGTGGGCGTTTCGGTATGGAACAGTCTTCTGGAAAGCACTAGGATAGCTGAGAGTGTGTCCTCTTTTAAAAATAGTTCAAAGAATTTCTTAATGAATAGGGATGACTGAGGGGGGGGGGGCTGTCTTCTGTCTTGTGTAAGGATTGGTTCGCGGTTCCCATGAGGTTTATTTCTTATTTATTTATATGATTGCATTATTATTATTATTATGTTTTTTTTTCAATATTTATGTGAGTTAGTTTTTTTCAATATATATATATATGAGTGAGTACATTACTGAGTCCTGACACAAACAAATTTGTATAGATTTTCACGTGGTAGGTCTGTTTGATATGTTTTTTGTGAATATTGATATTTAATAGAAATGAATTTTCTCTCTCAAAAAATTTAAGCATCTTAGACGAAAGTGTTTGAAAAATTGAGGAATTTTTAGTGGTTTTGGGAGTTCAGGGTTCAAAAATAGGTTTGAAAATTAATGTTTTAAGATCAATTGTACATTAATTAAGTTAATATCAAAGTAATATTGTTGCAACAAAATTACTCTGCTTCTTCTAAACACCAGCGTGTTTGAAAGACATATTATACAAGATTCTCCCTTTTTCCCTTACCCCTCCTCTTATTTTGTCCTCGTTTCTATCTTCTTCGCGATTTTTTTTATACCAGATCAACCCACGAAAAGAAGCAAATTAGCAGGTTAGTGATGGAAAAAGTAGTTTTTGTTATGTATTAGATATGGATGAATTTTCTGTGGGGGTGGTATAATGCAATGGATCCCATCTAATCTTTATTGCATATTAAGATGACAAATTTGGTAGCTGAGAACTGCCTTTCTTTTTGTCACTTGTTTTACTTGAAACAAGTTCATTTTCAAGGATACCCAAACTCAGGCAAACTATATAGAAAAATTATGAACATATAAAAAACCGTATAGATTATGAAAGTGAGACGATTTTTGAAATAAAAATTGACGAGTTGGATGTAAAGAACGACCTAGAAGGTGAGATCTGTAAGCTCCAAAATTGTTTCTTGTTGTGTTGGTAAGTCATAGAAGAGTCAAGAAAAGACTAAATGACCGGCGGGACAGTTGTGTCGAGTAAACTTTTGTGTTCTCTTTCGGCTAAACTTTTTTTTTAATAGTATTACGGTCGTACAAAATCAAATTCTTTTAAAGAACAAGTTCTGAATAGTTCGAGTTATTTCCAGTTTAGCTACGTCATGTGAATTAGTTCGTAATAGTCCAACTTGCTCAGCGAGTTTTATTGTATTCTAGTGTATATTCACTACTTGTTTAGTGTGCTTATGTGTTTTATTAAAAAAAAATTTGTTAATGTTGAATATTGCTTATTGTATTTTTAGTTTATTATTGGTGTATTGGCTCCAAACAGCTCCAACAGGCTCCAAACAGCTAAACTTCTTGGGTTGAAAAACTGATAGTGAGGTGCTTGTAAAATAATTGCCGAGCATGAATAAAGTGATTGATTGAATCTCATTTGAAAAAACATATTCTTAGCTCTATTTCAGTTCAACCCCAGCGTTTGAATAAGTTTCTTTTAGTCCTATTTTCCTTATCAATATTCAAGGCCGTATCCAGGGAGGGGGGTTACCCAGTGTGAACCCCCCCCCCCGAAATGTTTGTTTGGCTCGTAAAAACGTAACAAAAATGGACATAAACAAATTTTGTATGCTTTTTTGAGGTTATTTGTTTAGCCCCCTCTAAAAAAAAATAGTAAACACCCCCCCCCCGAACAAAAATCCTGGATGTGCTTCTGTCAATATTGCTGTTAAATTTTTTCATGAAGATTGATGAATACTATTGAATATTGCTAAGTATCGCTGCATATATTGTTTCTAATGATTTACCAATGATTTGTTTCAGTGAGCGAACAGAAAGTTGCTACCAACAATATTATTAACAATATTTTTTAACTATTAACAAAACTGTCAACAAAATTATTAAGAATGGTATTATTTGTAACCATTGCTAATTTTGATGGCGACTTCTTTAAGAATTAGCTTTTCTTTAATGGATAAGTGGCTTTCTTTTTTTTTTTACTCGAAAGTGTAATCCCAGTCTTCCAAACTTGGATTAATTCAAAAATTTGCAATTGCTGAGAAGTAATAAAGAAATGAGGGCAGGGGGTCAATCCAGTCATTCTGCTAGTGCTAATTATTTCTACGATCAGTTGCAGGTTCAAAATACAATGCAGTAGGGAAAAGCTTATGATAGATTATGTTTTTATATCAGGAGACGTTAAAAAAAAGACGTTTTGTATTATAAGTTTTGTATTATCTCATATAATGTTTTATAATCTGTCCCCCTGGATTTGTAAAAAATTGAAGTTGTATTGTCAGAAATTCTGATGAAGTTATTGTAAATGATTGGACGATAATTTATTCGGAATTTTTCGGAAAATTTTGTCAGTATCTGGTCATAGCTCGTAATAGTCTGTTCCCCAATTTTTCATATTTTTTTCAATGTTTTCTCAGACCTCTTTCTAGAAGCATTTTAGAAATATAGACACTTTTTATTGTTTATATTTGCATTATAGAATATCTTTTCTTTTCGGTTGTTATATCGTAATTTTCTGCGTACTTTTATGTTATTATTTACAGCTTATAAACCGCCACTATTAATTTTACCTGAAATTTGAATTTGTTACCGCCGCGCCATCTAAAACTTTCAACAGTTATCATTAGGTGGCACAACTGAAATACTATTTCTTTAATAGTTTTGAGCGTGTTCCCGCTCTGTCTTCATTTTAGGTGTTGTTCTGGCTTTTTTAGTTTATTTTTATTGACCTAGAATTAGTGGATGCTGCTTTGGTCTTTTTTTATGTGTTGATATGCTCGTGCCTTTTACTTTGGGTCGGCTGTAAATGAGGAAATTTAATGTAAGTTAAAAAGATAAGTAAATAAAATATAACCATAAGATACTTAAACATTAAGCAAAAGATATGAATTTTACGGTAAATAAAATTTTTGCCAGAATTTGAAATGCATTTCTTCTTTTTAGGTTGCTTCAAATTAATTTGCTTCAATATTATTTAATTTAATTTAGTAATATTGCTTTAATTTAACTTCATAATATTGCTTTAATTATTGTTTAAATTTGCTTTAATTTAAGATGCTTCAATATTAAATAATTTTCTTTAATGATGCTTCTTTTTAGGTTGGTTTGCTTCAAATAATGGGCCTCAGATTGTCTGGCTCTTTTTCAGCATTAATATTTCCAGCCATATTAACAGTGATTTTATTTGCTGGCCCCTTGGCAGTTCTAGTCTACGATGGAATGTTTTTCTTGATCTTTAGTAAGCTTGTTTTTAATTAAAATATGTCCACGTACAGAGAGTGGCACCCTCTGTGATCTGTCAGAAGATTTCCTATTTTTTTTTTGAGAAAATGAATACTTGGCAACAAAAATGAGAATAGATTTTTGTATTTCTGAAGAAACAAAAGATAATTGATCCTTGAACAAATATAATTCAAAATTTGAATATTATTTTTCTTTCAGTATCAAAGGAGATATTACACGATATTACGAGCCATTCTGAAGCCAATCTGATCAAGTCTATTTTTGAAAGATTTTGGCAAACAAACTCTTGGTTGATTCGTAAATAAAAACATTGAAGCCTCATGGCCTTTACTATAGGCAACGCTATAGCGTTTTAGCATATGATGCTATAGCGTTTTTTTCAGATATAACGCTATAGCGTTGCATCTGAAAACTCCTCTACCTAATCAGAAAAGAACAAGATTAATTATACAATAAAAGATTAAGGATGATTTTTGAAAATAAGAATTATTAAAAAAGATGACATTCTTTAGCCATTAAATACTCACTCCTTTTATGGTATTTTTACCTCGACAATTGGTGACTTGTACCGCTAGATGGATCTCACATTCACATCCTCAATTTTCACCCTGGCATAGATTATATGTAAATATCAAATTATGAGGCATGCCTAAGTTAACCAATGCAATTTATTTTTGTATGAAGACTGTGGATATAACATATCTAAAACCTAATTTTATCAAGGGAGATTTTTGGGTTTCCTACGGCAAGGCCATATCGAGGGGGAGAAGGGTTAATGGCATTTAACTCCCCCCTCCCGAAATATAATTCTGACTCGTAAAAACATACCAAAAATTGACACAAACAATGTTTGATGCGGTTTTAAAGTTTTTTGTCCTCCCTTCTCTGTTAAAAATAATTCCTTCCCCGATGAAAAATTCCAGATATGCCCTTGTACAATGGCGTTTGCAATGGAAGGATTGCTGTAAAGGATGTCTTACGATTGGAAATCATGAATATTTGGAGATGAAGGGGAAATTACTTACTTACTTACTTTCGGCGGGAACCAGACGAAGAACTGTCCTGCCTGGCATCAATGGACTTTGGAATTGCGTCCGACGACCACTTCGATATGTCGCTTGCAGCTTCCCCAGTGATCTTCAGTCAGTCTCTGTCCCATCTTCTACCATGCCCACGGAAGCCTCCCCATGGCTCAAGGTCTTCCTTGAATTTTTGCCAAATATTTTTAGTCTGCCCTCCCCGATGTCGTCTTAAAGATGGTGCTAGGATGTACCGACATATCGTACCTTTGGGTCGGCGCAACGTGTAGCCGAGAAGTTCAATGCGACGTCTTCTGATGGTAGAGGATAGCTCTTCAGTCTGGCCACAGCGGCTTTCACTTCCCTATTAGAAATTCTAGACCATCAACTAATTCGGAGTATAAAACGAAGGCAGCGGTGATCGAACGCGTCCAGAGATCTAGCTTCTACAGCCTTTACCGGCCATGTCTCGCAGTTGCACCGTAGCACAGTTCGCAAGGATGCTATGTAGACTCTGACTTTGGTTTTTGTCGACATCTCACGTCTGGCCCATAGTGCCTTTTCCAGACTGTAAATACTCCCCAATCCCTTAATATCCGGGCAAAAATGTCTCTACCAGCTCCGCCATCTGGTGCTAAAATGGACCCAAGATATTCGAAATTATCGACGTTTTCAATAGGTTTATCGTCCACGATGTTTTGATATGGATTAGAATGATTAACAACCATCACTTTAGTCTTGGAGCTGTTTATGTTAAGCCCAATACGCTTTGAAGTCTCGGAGACATGATAGATAACTTGTTGTAAGCCTCGGCTCTGGTTTCCAACAAGCCAACATCGTCTGTAAAATCCAAGTATGTCATAGATTGTAGAAAGCCGTCTAGTTGACCATAGACAACTCCCCTGTGGTTGGACAGGGCATTATTCACTACCCAGTATTCATTGTACTATATACTATACATATCCAGTATTCATTATTCGTTATCTCTATCACGTAGCTGAATAATGTGGGCGATAGGGGGCAACCCTGCTTGACACCAGACTCAACTGTAAACTTGGTAGTAGTGTTACCTGAGATGCGGACACAATTCTTAGTATCCATGTATCCACTACGGAGCATGTCGATGACGTCCTGTGGCACTCCATCTTCAGCCATAATCCTCCATAGTTCTTCTCTGACAAGGGAGTTAAAAGAAGCAGTGAAATGCACTAGTTGTGCAGGCGAGCAACACTACAGAATGCGTATGTTTTTTTTGTAAGTGGTCCACTTTTTTAAGGGTCGTTTCCTAAATTGTTTTTATGTGTCACGATCAGCGGTCTGTATTGTCATAACGGGAAGAAGTGGATTTTCTTCTTTACTTTACAAATTTCTCTTAAGATTTTCAAAGGTCTACTCTCTCAGAAAATCTTTTTCTAGCCTACTAAATAACAAAAAAAGGCTCCAACTCCTAATTGTTGGATCTTCGAATAGTTAAAAAGGCAACAAAGCCAAACCTATGTTCCAGGTAAAATCATATGCACAAGAAAACAACAATAATAAAGATACGTGGACCAGTCAACCAGGGAAATCCGTTTTGTTTGAAAAGCTGAGAAAAAACAGCTAAAACACAAAACGAACACAACAGAATAAAACAGCTAAAACACAAGAGATTCTTTGTTGCAATATTTATCTTTAGAGCTAAAAAATAATTTATTTTAGTATATTCGTTAAAAATAATGGAATGGTCAGCTTGTGTTGCAGTCGTGTCCTGGGCATCCATAATAACCCTAGTGTACGGTGCATCATCTTCTGAAATTTTGTTTTCAAATAAAGCCAGGTCTCTAGTTCCTTTGCCATTGTTTGAATGATGTTATCCAAATCTTCTTTCCGTTTATGAAATAGAGTCTGGTATAAACTACAAAAGCCAAAGAAATTATGTGTAAAAGGCTTTGTAGTAGAAAACACGGATTACGTGGGGACTAATTGTGACTATTCAATAAAAATAAGGAAAAAGTTTAATCAAGAATAAAATGAGGAAGGTGGAACCCTGGGGGAAATTTACTCCGTGTCTAATACTTCCGACCGCACAACTGTAAAAGAACCGCTAAAAGTAAATAAACTATATTGAGGAACATTTAAATATAAAGCAATCATGGAAGTAATCATAAAACATTGGGGGGGGGACAAAGTCAGGTGTGTACATATAATATGTGTACACATATTATGTGCACATAATATGTACATATAATACATATTATGTTATATCCTGTGTACATGTAATGTACACAGGGTATGTACATTACATGTACAGTACATATTATGTACAATACATGAACATGTTATGTACAATACATATTATGTACATTACATATAATGTGCATATTATGTACCTTTTTTGTGTACATATAATATTGAACAATTAAAGATTTGGTTTGAAAGAAGCCCCCTTCATGGGTGTTCTAGAGTAGCTCTAAACTATTACAAAATTTTGGGAATTTCGATTGTGCATAAAGAATGAAGCGGTGTGGACAGTGGTATAAAAAACTACAAGCACTTCTAACCTAAGCTATGCAGAGCAAAACTATTTTAATATCACAAATTTTTGCAAATAAATTCTACAGAAAACTATAGGTTACTTTATTTCTCGTGTCGAGACGAATGTTCAACATTTCTATGGTAATTCTTATTAATTCTTAAAACGTTTAAGAGGGTAAAACGCACAATCATGGGAAGGGAGGCCACGAAAAAAGGTGAGGTTAGGTGAGGTGGCACTAAATATATAATCGAGTGTTTGGGCTTTTATGTGGTTTTATATATATATATATATATATATATATATATATATATATATATATATATATATATATATATATATATATATATATATATATATATATATATATATATATATATATATATATATATATATATATATATATATATATATATATATATACATAAGTGTGTATATGACATAGTGACTGAAAATTAACCAAATGCGTAAAAAAAAAGTCCAGTTTTTTCTTAGTGATTGTTATAGGTGAAATGACTAATTTTTTCATGGACAAAGACATTATTATAGGTGATTGAGGAATGATGACTTTTGTATAGATCTATTTTAATGGTATAGCTTTATTGCGAAAACAGCTTTTAGATAAAGATGTATTATTGGAATTATGATCAAAAATCATAAACTCGAGCTTTTGAACCCTTTGTCAGGAAAACTAAGGAATATAAAAAAAAGTGCGTGTAACTGAACCCCGTGCAGCTCAAACCATGTAACCAAATCCTCGTGCAACTGAACCCTGGTTCGACTGAACCCCGTTTTACTCAACCCCTGTGCAACTCAACTCTCGTGAAACTCAACCCCCATTTAAACCAAGCCCTGTTTGACTCAACTCAACCCAAAACCTAAGAATCACTTTTAAATAACGATGATTATTTCCTCAAAATTCGCCTCTCCCTTCGTTCGCAGTTTCTAAGTTATATTACACATTTGACTAACTCCAGAACTTTTCTAAATTGAATTGACGAAAACTCAACAACACTTACCTAATCATTTTATCCCTCATTATTCACAATTATTCTTTTAGCTTTTAATATTTATTTATTAATTATTGAATATCTTCCTTTAATAGCTAATATTACTTTCTTTGAAATTGACCAAATTTTGATTCAATGTTAATCAATAATATCAATTAAATGGCCAGTAATATAAAGAGAATATTAATTATTTGATTAAGCCTAATTTTCGCAAATTTAGTGGTAAACTGATCAGGAAAGAACACAATAGATTGAAACTATAGAGTGGGTGCAATCAGGTTTCAAAAGAAAAAAACGTTCCGAAAATGATCATCCGTCCCCGCTGTCTTTTTATTCATCATTTTTGTTGTTCTGTCATTAAAGGTTAGCATCATCTGAGTAGAAGCGTCGTTTCGGGTGAGCAAGGGGAGCAATTACGCCCCGCCTCAATAATTTGGAATAGAAATTATTATATAGGCCATGCCCTGGACTCTCCGGATAGAGATGCCTCTTGCTCCCCCCCCCCCCTAATAAAACTGCTGGAACTACACCCCTGCGTTTGAGAAATTATTTATTCCTTTGAAATATATTCTGCATCCCTTCAATAAGTGAGCTATACTGCCTTACAATAAAAACATTTTATACTCTTATTTTATAAAAAAAATTACAATTTGATTTACAGCAGACAGTTATAGCCACTCTTTTGATTTGATTTATTATGTTTTATGTTACGTTTGTTATGATTATTATTTTCATTTGTGTTATAGATAAGCGGTACCTGACACTATGTCTCAGAAGCCTTCACTGGCAGAGAAATTATGTTGTACCGCCTCTATCGGAAGAATTTACGTTTAGAGCGTGTATGATGCCGATTCTGACTCAATTTATGTCGACAAAAATTGCCATTTTACTGTGTCCATGGTTTTTTGGAGTGGGTAAGCTTAGCTTTTTCTTCTTTCTAAATACAATCTTCTGTGACAAAATATGCAAATATTATGGTTAAGGGTAGGTCATGGGTAGTGGGGCATTGAAACCCTGCATGTTAAGCTTTTTAGATACGCCAGAGTAATGCCTCCTGGTCTAGATTAATTTAGTTGTTACCATGACCTTTTACTGGAGGATAAATATAAGGCCATTGAACGTTTTGTGCCCTATGGTAATTGGTAAGTTCATTGAATATTTCTTACCCTGTGAAGCAATATTACTGTTGGGAAATCATTTTTTGTTGGATAAGCCCGCGCCACCCCTATTTATGGCAGTGACACACCTTATGTATATAGAGTTCTATGTATATAAAAGAAATGCAAGCAGGATTTTTGACAACCTATCATCAATAAAACATTATCTTTCCTCGATGTTCCAAGGTGTTCATAATTTTGGCATTTGTGGTTAGTGTTTTGCCTATTGTGGCATTGAGGAAAATCTGAGGCTATTTTCCACCCTTAAAATGTATCATTGAATTACAAAATGAGGGATTGGAGTTATCTAATCCCTCCTGATTAGAATTGTCGATCCCCCTTGAAATTTTTATCGACTGTTATAGACCATTGAGTGGGCTTTTTTGTTTAAGAGGTCCAAATAAAGAATAGGAATTTTTTCTCTCATTAAGTAAGTTCAATTCAGTAAACAATTAATCAAGAAATCAAGCTCAATCTCATTAAGAAAATTCTTCTATTAAAAAAAATCGATCATGTCTAAATTCCAAAAAATCCCAGAGTTTTTCCAAGTAAGAAGAGAAGAAGGCTATTTTGGGAACCAGTTTTTCTAAAATTTTGGAAATGCCGAATTTTGGCAATTTCGGTAATTTATTTTGCTGTTGAAGGATTCGGAAATTGTCATGTTTTGAAATAAGTAACAAGCAAACTACTATGGACTTAGAGATGCAATGAAGTGGGGAAAAAACTGTTACGAAGAGTGGTGTGGTTCACAGTTTAATAAAACAATTGCCTGTTGTAATAAAAAAGAGTATGGAAATTCAAAACGCATTACCGTAATTTTTATCAAAGGCATATTACCTTATTAAACGAAATACCCTCGATCGATGGATCTAATCCTCGCTTCTATATCTAATGTGTGTTTATATTTCCAAAAATACGTTGTTTCTTTTCTAAAATACGACAATATGTAGAATTTTCTACTTAACAGTGTTAAACTTAAGAACATATATTACCACCATTTGTGATGTAAAAATTAATACAAGACCAAAACTAAGTACAGATTAAAGCCGCTTACTTTTCGAACAAAACCCTACTCTAACTCTTACGCTTCCTGATTATGGTAGCTCAGTATTTTTTTGTATTTTTTTTTATTTTTGTTTTTTAAGTATTTCTTTAGTATGAGCGCAAGGGCGCATCCAGGATTTTTATTTTTTTAGATGGGGTTGGGCCGCAAAAAAAAACAGATCAAAAATTTGTTTAAATGCATTTTCGTAACGTTTTTACGAGTCGGGCAATTTTTTTTCTAGGAGGGGGGGGGTGGTCAAACACCTTGGATACGGCCTCGTATTAGTGTCAATTAGTTGGAATCAATTACAGACCACGAAAAACTGCATCAATGAAATACTCCTTATTCTGAACTTATAACTTATGACTTAAAAATCGTCTTTATTCTGTCCTGAAGTCTAAATAAATCCTATCTTGTACAAATAAATCCTAAGAACAACAAAGCATTGATTTACAATAGGCTTAATGACGTAATGAAATAAAATACATAAAAAAAAAATAATGTATCAAACAAGCGTTATTTAAATTCTAGAAAAAAATCGAAAGGATTGGGCATAAAGAGTATATTTTCAGACTCAATAAAAATTATCTGTCTTAATCCTAGATAATTCCAACGGCCCTTTAATTTTCAATTTCAAAACTAATTCTGTTACTAAAACAAATTGGAAAATCAAGTAAAAATTTTCTGTGTGAAGCAGCTTATTTTGAACTTCTGCAGCCCATACGGAATACTATTATTCTTATATATTTGTTTTCTTAATTTTTTTTTCTAGCTCACCTGCATCATTTGATGGATAAGATCTCTAACGGATGTGATATGGCAGAAGCGGTGACCGTTTCCTGTGAGTCCCTTAACATTGTTTATTCTTACTGCTTTATTTCTTCGTTGGACCTTTCCTTGTATTTTCTTGCTTTTTCGATAGTTTTTTTTTATTTCGTGAATTTTAATTGTGTAAAATTCGATGTTTGTACTGTTAGTTTCAGTCGCAAAAGATCTTGCTTAAACCCACTTATTTAGTAACAGGTAATAGACTCGGATTGATACGATACATTTTACGAGAGCAGGGATCTCGATAACATAATAACTTTGCTTCATAATTCATCTAATACAAGCACGACAGAGGACTACCCTAGCTTTAAACTGGGAATGAGCAGTTTGAAAAAAAAGAGCTAAAAATAATTGCGGCTTTCATAAGAAATGGTAGTAGTATAGCCCTTTAAATGACATATTTATGTCATATTGGCATTTTGTCATATTGGAAAACCTCTTTGGCCACTCCTCAATTTTCGTTGTCAAGAACTGGATTGTGTTTTTCGTGAACCCAAGAATTTTGTCAATCAGTAAATTTGACAACGGTGAATGGACTAGTGCCGAAATTACTTGTCTTGTGTTCAGTAGAGCTTATTGCAATTAATTTTTATAGTTTGTCAGTGAAAAAGGCCTTTGACCTGTTAAAAGTCATCATGTGACCTACATTTGAACCAATCCATGAACTCTTTGACTGAAAAACCTACGCAGCTGAATTACAATAAACTAAATTTAACATGGCACTGATGCACCGAAAGAAGAACGCGAGCCTAATGAACCCATTTCATATCATCATTTTACTTTTGTGAACAAAGTAAATGTTGCACAACATGAATCACATAAATTTAACAGGGATTTAGCGGATAGCGCGGAATCTAGCTGTACTTAACGCGGAGCTGGTGCATAGAAAGACGAAAAGGAGTTTAAAGAACGCTTTTTGTTTCTGCATGCTAATTCGAAACTTCATTGGTGTTGGCCATGAACATGTCAGCATTTTACTTCGTTGAACAAAGTAAACATAGCACAACATGAATTGTCATAAAATTAATCTTCGCCGAATCAGAACCTTCAAGTATGTGAAATGCATCATGCCAGTCAACCGTTTTAAGGGCTGACATCTAAATGAAAAGATGACTATAAGAAAGATAGATGTCCTTGAATTACTGCCTGCTCCGATTGCTTATTACTTGAGAATAGCTTTAAATACCATGCAATGGCTTAATGAGTTATTATTTACAAATTCAGAGGCATCAACATACGTTGTTGCTTGAGAGACCATTATACATATAGGAAGTTGTTCTTGAAAAAAAAGGATGGTTAAATTGTTACAAATGGAATAGGAATATTAATGAAGAACAGAAAAGCAATAATTATTGAATAATCGCAACAATTTTCACAGTGTGGTTAAGTGGTTATTATACTCATAGGGAATTTTTTTCTAAGAAAAATTGCTTCTAAGAATAATTTCGAAAAAGCAAAGTATTTAAAATATATCAGGTTTTACGTTCAGTTTATATCCTTTCCGGTTTGTTAATTTTCAGTTCAATTATAATAGGAGAGGGCGCTGGGAGGAGGTATTTCCTCCCCTTCTTGATTCTATCATCAAACCTCTAGATTAAAAAAATCCATTTTTTTGGTACTTTTATCGGAAAAATTTGCCCCCCTTGATTTCGAAAAAAAATTCTATTCCCGTGCCACATTTTAAATCTTGCTTGATGTTTCAAAGCTTTGCTACTTTCTACGTAATAGGAAAAAAATTTAGGTTGCACTTGAGATTTGGTTGCATTTCACTTGATATTTTTATTTAAATATTGTTTAGGTAGGGGGAAAGTGTTTTTCAGATCATTAAAAATTGCCTACTGTAGGGAGGCTACAGAAACATCTTTAGATTTCCAGAGGATGGAATAGAGGTATTTTGTTGGTACATGGCTGCGTTTTAATCATAGAAAATTTTTTCAAGAATTTGGCTCTTGTTGAAGCATTTTAAACGTGGGGACTCAAAAGAGGCGATTCAAGACCATGTCATTTAAAAGAGGTATATAGGAGGTATATATTCAGTTGGTGAGTGACTGCGTTTTTGTTACAGAAATTTTTTTTCAAATATTTGGCTCTTGTTGAAGCATTTTAAACGCCCGAGAGGCGACACAAGACCATGACATTTAAAAGAGGTATATAAGAGAGGTAAATAGTAAATAGAGGTATTCTTTTGGTGTGTGACTACGTTTTTTGTTACAGAAAACTTGTCAAATATTTGGCTCTTGTTGAAGCATTTTAAACGCCCGAGAGGCGACACAAGACCATGACATTTAAAAGAGGTATATAAGAGAGGTAAATAGTAAATAGAGGTATTCTGTTGGTGTGTGACTACTTTTTTTGTTACAGAAAACTTGTCAAATATTTGGCTCTTGTTGAAGCATTTTAAACGCCCGAGAGGCGACACAAGACCATGACATTTAAAAGAGGTATATAAGAGAGGTAAATAGTAAATAGAGGTATTCTTTTGGTGTGTGACTACGTTTTTTGTTACAGAAAACTTGTCAAATATTTGGCTCTTGTTGAAGCATTTTAAACGCCCGAGAGGCGACACAAGACCATGACATTTAAAAGAGGTATATAGGAAATAGAGGTATTCTGTTGATACACGGCTGCATTTCTATTACAGAAAAATTTTATCAAGAATTTGGCTCTTGTTCCAGCTTTTCAAACGTCCAAGAGGTTACTCAAGACCCTGACATTTATAACTTGAGATAGATTGATGGACCAATAATGTATTTATAAAGGATGAGACCTACGCGTAGCAAGTGAAATGGAAAACAAATTTTGCGTAGGCCAGCTATTGCTTATAAATAGGTTACTTCAATATTACTTCCTTTATATTAGCTGCGTAATAGAAATGAATAATTGTTACAGGGTGGTAATTAGTCAGGGAAGACACACAAATCGAGAGAATCATATGAGATGAAAATAAAGAAGATTAATTGTAGAGAATATTAGGTGTGAAATCAAACGATGATTAGTGATATCAAAGTGCCAAAGACAGTAATAGTGGAATCATTGGCGCCCATAGGCTGAATTTTAGGGGGGGGGGGGGCTTTGCTGGTCTAATCGGCACAACCAGTGCTATATAATAGAAATCTCAAAAAAAAAAATATCATGAGAAATCATTCAGCCGGGGGGGAGGGGTGGGAGCCCCCCTCGGCCCCCCCCCCATATGGGTGACCATGAGTGGATTCTGATTCTTAAAAAGAAATTTAAGGGGAAACTATCACAAGCATATACGTCTTAAACAATTAGGAAGACATGGGTATTCATTTTTAATGAAAAAGGCTTTGGATTATGCTGATGATTTAAGCATCCTAGATGAAAGTGTGAGCAAAATGAATGAAGTTTTAGAGGTTTTGCGAGTTCAGGGTGCTAGTATTGGTTTGAAAATTAATGTTAGGAAGACTAAGTCACTAAGGCTAGGAATAAGTGAAGATGAAAAGGTGAAGTTGGGTAATGAAAAGATTGATCAGGTGGGCAGCTTCAGTATTATTAGGTAGTATTATTAGTAAAGATGGCGGGAGCAGTGAAGATGCTAAGAGTAGAATAGCCAAGGCTCAGGGTATTTTTTCACAATTAAAAAAAGTTTGGATGAATAGGAAGATAAGTCTGCAAACCAAGATTAGAATATTAGAAGCTACAGTGATGACAGTAGTCAAATATGGCTCTGAAGCATGGTCGCTCCGAAAAGAGGATGAAGATATGCTAGATGTATTGCAGAGAAATTATTTGAGGATTTATCTGGGTACCCGGATGACTGACCGTATTTCAAACAATAGGCTATACGAAAAATGCGGTTCAATACCGCTCTCTAGGGCTATAATGAAAGAAAGGTTGAGGTGGCTAGGGCACGTTGTGCGGATGAAGGATGAAATATTGCCGAAGATTGTTTTAAAAAAGCTTCTTGTTGTTATAATTAAAAGACCGTTGTGTTTCAGGAGTCGTTCTTAAAGAATTGGGACAAAATTCAAATTTTAGCGTAAAAAGTGAGGTGTTGAGGGGGGGCAATCCCCGTCATATACGTAATAATTTCTATTCGCTTTAAGTTTTAATGCTGCTCCTTACTTTCAGTTGAAAAAAACTTATTTTTATTTAATTTCTGATGTTTTTTTAAATAATGCCAGGAAATCTGGCTCCACCTCCACGGAGAAATACCCCTCCCACAAAAATATCCTCTAGAAAATTTAATCCCGGTGAAAATTTACCCCTGACAACTACTCTTAACAACTCCACGCATAAAATTGAGACGGAAAAGAGAAAGCAAGGTATATACAAAAAGAAACTTATTTAGGAATTCCGGTGTAAGCTTTAGTTTCGTTGACTTTATAGTTGGTGGTTTCATTCAATAGTGCTTACAAACTATATACCATTTTGCAGACCAAGATATTTAAGTCCATAGATTTATATATAAAAAGTCTTTATTTATATCAAACCATAACCAGAAGCAGACACTTATCTCATTCAGTATATAGTTAGACTCTCCTTGCTAAGGGCTAAACATACAAATATATATGATTCTTTTCTACGGGTTTGAATAGGAAATGTACACGGATCTAATAGCTGCCGATTCAGGAAAATCATTTAAATCCGAAAGACAATAAGTTTATGTATCAACAGTAATGTTGACAGCTATGGCATCTGATACTATCGTTTATAATATGCGGAAGAGTTTACACTGGCAAAGTCCCCCAGTGTATAATTTCTCCTGATAAATCCACTCCTTGAAAACTTCCCTCCCCGTGGGAAACCCCCCGCAGAAAATTCGCCCCCCCCCTATACGAAAATGTATACATACTTCCCAATAACAAATACTATTCGTAAAAAATGGGGAAATTTATAACTTAAAGACCTTTCCCCTTGAGCTTTTTTTGGGGGGGGTCATGTTATATCTAAAGGCATAACTATTGGGCCTTTCAATGATGATGAACAAAATGGCTATCTCAATTTTGATCGGACGATTTTGGAAAAAAAGGAGCGGGGAGGGGACCTAATTGCCCTCCAATCTGTTAGGTCACTTAAAATGGGCACTAGAACTTTTAATTTTCGTTCGAACGAGCCCTCTCACGGAATTCTAGAACCACTGGGTTGATACAATCACCCCTGGAAGAAAAAAAGAAATTAACACGCATCCGTGCTATTGCAAAGCAAGTATTTCTTATCTTCGTCACATCTATTAATCAGTAGTTCTGTTTAAGCTTCACTTGAAGGACTCGACAAATTGATTTGGTCGAATAGTTTTGAGAGGAATCGAGACTAAAGTGCAGTACCGAGTTTTGCTTTGTGTCAAGTGTTCGTTCGTGTTAATTTCCTCCTTTATGTAATTAATACAAGCTTTGGTTTTTGAGTTGTCTTGCTATCTTAACAAAAAGTCATATCTGACTTTTTTAAACTGAAATAGTTACCTAAAATTGTTAGTTAAGGTGTTCTCAAAAGACATATCAGTAGGGAAATGCTTGTTAAAGCAGACTTTGCTTTTCCGAATCTTCGTCGCCTGCTTATCCTGATTTGGAGAGAACGTCGTATTCAGATTTTGGCGATTATATCAGAAGGATGAAAATACCAGGTGCAATAATTTCTTCTGAAAAAAGTTGAGTGGATGTGATGGTGACGACCGTTGACACCATATAAAACCCTTTGAGGCTCAACAGGGAGACCCATTTGGAAAGAGTAAGGTATAAAGCTGGATCCAAGCGAGATCTTGGGGCGTAGGAACTTTTCCAGCGTTCTTTCACGTGAAGGCCAACTCCTATCGGGAGGCTTACTCAAAAACGGTTTGATTGTACCAGACCGTTTGTCAATCTGTGTTCAGAAAATCATTTTTGAAAGGACAGGGAAGCTTTAATAAAGACCTTGTTCTTTGAGGCAGCAGCATGGGTTGTCCATTGGTCACCAGAGTAGTGTAGATGGCCCGCTTAGTGACATATCCTTGCATAAATTGATGTATGCAAGGACAAATAAGGGTGAGTGGGTTGGAAATAAGACATTTATTGAGAAGCTTGATAAAGGCCGTATCCAGGGGGAGGGTTAGAGGGTTTGACCCCCCCCCCCGAAGGTTTGCCTGGGTCGTAAAAACGTAACAAATTGAATATAAAAAAATTGTTAGTGTGTTTTTTTTAATATTTTATGTAATACCCCCTCCCCAAAAAATCATTATTACACCCCCCCCCCTCGAAATAAATCCTGGATTCAACCCTGAGCCTGATTTCTTGTGAATTTAGTATCTTACAGGGATTGTCTTAATTTCATGCTGTAAAGTTTTCCTCTGTTAAAATTGGATTTTGTAATTCCTTTATTTGGAGGGGGGTGGGAATGAGATTAAATTTTATAAGCTTCTCTACATTAGGTTTTAGTCTCCCCTCCCCCCATACACAGACAAAAAAAGACGCAAAAATTCGTGTTTTTTTTTTTTTTAATCGATTGTAAGAACGAATTTCGGCTATTATCGAATTCATTTGATCTCAGAAACCGAAAGTCGATTAAGCATGAAGTTCAATCTCGTTTTCAGGAAATTAGGCGTCTGTGTCAAGGAGGTGGTCGTTGTGGGCCTTTTGCCGTGCTGAAATAACGTAGTTCTCCTGTCTCCCGCCCCGTAGACTATTCTCCCGTAATTTACTAAAATTTTCGTATCGTTTGCTATTTTGTTTCCTATTGCTTTTTTAATTCGGTCCTACTGAAGCTGGCCACACCCCCACAAAATTCCAGTACGTGTACCTGATTCTATCCTGTGAATACTTTCAAGGGACTTCTACTTGAATTTTATTTCTATGAAGGGTGTCCAAACATCTAGT
This sequence comes from Artemia sp. Qi Xiang Cuo, assembly GCF_049724085.1. Lineage (NCBI taxonomy): Eukaryota > Metazoa > Arthropoda > Branchiopoda > Anostraca > Artemiidae > Artemia > Artemia sp. Qi Xiang Cuo. The sequence goes on along the minus strand of NC_142794.1, from coordinate 104,120,807 downwards.
AATTCTTGAAAGATGCCAATGAGCACAATGACCCCACCAATAATATAGCCTAATACCGGTGCGTCTCTTCTAGACTCACTTCAATACCATTCATAGTATATCCAGTATCTTTTGATTTTGTACTGTCGTTGTTGTCGGACTCTATGGAGAGAAATTAGTGTATGGATGTTTTTTGGCTATTATCAAATTCATCATTTTTTAGAAATCGAACATAGATTAAGTACTATTACTAAAAACTCACTGCACCACCAAGCCGCTTAAGGTCAACACAGCTCCACACGCTTCTTCACTATCCTTATTCTATTCAAAGTCTTCCTCTTTACACCCTCCCAAGAAGCTCCCATTTTCCTTAAGTCTTTCCTTACAACATCCTCCCACCCCATTTAGGGATGTCCCGCTTTCCATTCGACCCTAGACGGTTGACCAAACAACATCTTCCCGACAACCTACTTTTCGTTTGGCCCTAGACGGTAGCCCGACAAGGACAATCTAGGGCAATCCTTAATCAAAAGATGAAGTGTAAAGTTCAATATTATTTTCAGGCAATTAGGTGTGCTCCGAGGGGGTGGGGTTAGTTGTGCTCCTTTTGTGTCACTGAACTGACGTGATTCAGACTATTTTACCGTAATTTACTTTACTGTAATTTACTAAAGTTCTTGTATCTTTTACCCTTTTATTACCTCGTACTTTTTTTTAATTCGGTCCTTTAAAGTGGGTGAGAATGCCTGCACATGTGCCTGTTTATATCATGGGGTTACTTTTGTAAACTTCTGTCTACTTCTTTATTTATATGCCCTTTTATATTGGCTGATATAACGGTTTACGTAATTCCAAAGATAGTCGATAAACGTTGGTACATGGTCTTTATTTAATAATGGGAGAATACACACGGAGAAAATAAGGTAGCACAAGAACAACTAACTGCGACGAAGGCGAAAGATGCCTTTAAAAGTGTACCAAGAGTATAATTTCCCTGGAACGGAAGTTCCAGCTATTGGTTGTTCGACCATGCCTGGGAACAAACCCTTTCCCACGACTAGCTTTTTTTTAGCAATAAAATCCTCGGGATTTTATTGCTGCGGAACGCCTCGGTTTTGACCTCTTTGGTTTTGCTCTACTAACTTGTGGTTCGACAAATGGCAGTACTACTGTTGATATCTCTACATGACTATAAGCGCTACGCATTAAAACCATCCTGCGAGGCATCAAATCATCCCACGGGACCTCAAAACCAGCTCCCTTTCCATGGGTAGCCAAACCGCCCTGCGAGGCATTAATACCATCTCGCAGTGCATCAAAACCATCCCACGAGGCAACCACCTCATCTCGCGGGACATTTAAACCAGCTCCCTTTCGCTGGGTAGGCAAACTGCCCTGCGAGTCATCAAAACCATCTTGCAGTGCATCGAAACCATCCCGCGAGGCATCAACCTCATCGCGCGGGACATTGAAACCAACTCCCTTTCCCTGGGTAGCCAAACCGCCCTGCGAGGTATCAATACCATCTCGCAGTGCATCAAAACCATCCCGCGAGGCATCAACCTCATCTTGCGGGACATTAAAACCAGCTCCCTTTCTCTGGGTAGCCAAACCGCCCTGCGAGGCATCAATACCATCTCGCAGTGCATCAAAACCAGCCCGCGAGGCATCAACCTCATCTCGCAGGACATTAAAACCAGCTCCCTTTTCCTGGGTAGCCAAACCGTCCTTGCGAGGCATCAATACCATCTCGCAGTGCAACAAAACCAGCCCGCGAGGCATCAACCTCATCTCGCAGGACATTAAAACCAGCTCCCTTTTCCTGGGTAGCTAAACCGTCCTTGCGAGGCATCAATACCATCTCGCAGTGCATCAAAACCATCCCGCGAGGCATCAACCTCATCTCGCGGGACATTGAAACCAACTCCCTTTCCCTGGGTAGCCAAACCGCCCTGCGAGGCATCAATACCATCTCGCAGTGTAACAAAACCATCCCGCGAGGCATCAACCTCATCTCGCCGGACATTAAAACCAGCTCCCTTTTCCTGGGTAGCCAAACCGTCCTTGCGAGGCATCAATACCATCTCGCAGTGCAACAAAACCATCCCGCGAGGTATCAACCTCATCTCGCAGGACATTAAAACCTTTGTCATTGAGTCCAAATTTTACCCTCATGAGAGCAGAGAGATATTCATCGGAAGAAGAAGACGTCTCTCCTTCCCCCACTGTCTGTTCTATCTGTTCATATTGTTTTGCAACCTTGTACGCATCATCTAAACAAAAAATTTCTGCACTATACTCTAACAAATACCGTTTGTAGGACGGTCTGATCCCCTCCGTGAATAAATTAAGAGCAAATCTTCCAAGGACACCATCATCACTGGCTTCTAAGGACACCCTACATGACCTTTCTAATTTTTTAATCCTTCTATAGAATAGATATACCCTTTCATCCTTAAATTGAACCACGCCTACAAACTCTGCAACCATTTTGCCTACTATTTTGCCTGGGGCTATGCTACAAGTAATCCATGTTTTAAACTTGATAAATTTATAATCGAGGGATTCAGATCCTCAAAAAAAAGAGCGAAACAAAATATGGGCCAAAAGCGACGCGGTCTGTAAGGCTCTTGAATCAGACCAATTTAACAACAACTGAAATTTTTGTAACTGCAAAACAAATTCAGCTGTTTTTCCACTTTCTGACTTTGTAAGTGGCATTATTACTGAAAGTTTTGTTATATCAAGTTTCCACAGGATCAAGTATAGGAATAAAACTGATATTGAGATCAAAATTTGAAAAAGCAATTACTCTAAAAATTTAAATATTGGTTTTAAACACTGTTCTTTAATTACGGACGCTAGATTCTGGGCAATAAACTTCACTTCTAACAACAAGGGTCTAATAAACATAAAGAAAGAAAAACGATAAAAACCCCATTTTTGCTCGTTTTTCTTTCTTTATGTGATGTCAGGCCAATGTGGTTTAAGAAATTATCTGGGTCTAATAAAATTTACTGGATTGTTTAACCGTGTTAAATCACATACGCAAGGTAGTCTGTCTCAAATCCAATTGCAGTTGGACTCAATTAAATCACTAGTGTCAATTGGAGTCACAATTGAGAATTAATTTTCGATTATCGAATTCACAATGTTAAATTTTGGTTGGAAACTGTCAAATGTAGATCACACGTCGACTGTATAAAATCAGGTAAAAAAAAAACACGAAACGTAGAATGGTTAAGCGAAGGTAGAAATCAACCGGAGACTCTCAGTTGTATAGATTTGAATTAGTAGGTAGAAGCTATCGCGAGGAAATCCATACTAGGCATTGCGTAACAGCCTATTTCAAAATGTTCATTTAAATGAAAGTGTTTTTCAAGAAGGCGCTTTGAATAGAAGAAAGTTCAATAGCTCGTAACGTTTCGATGTCTTATTAATCAGTCTTTTGCAGTATTTGCGGCTTAATATCACAAACAATTTTTGTAGCGGGCGAAATAGCTCTTCAATATGTTGCTAGTAATAGCGTGAGATGTCATAAGTACTTATAACAGTCACTCAAATGTCACTTGGAGGTTTTCCACTAGTGATATATGCGCCACTAGTTTTAACCGCTTGCCACCACTCTGTAAACCTCTGTCTACTTTTTTATTTGTATGCCCTTTTATATTGGCTGATTTAACGGTTTACGTAATTCCAAAGATAGTCGATAAACGTTGGTACATGGTCTTTATTAAATAACGTGAGAATACACACAGAGAAAATAAGGTAGTACAAGAATAGCTAACTACGACGAAGCCGAAAGATGGACTGTCTTTAGAAGTGTACCAAGAGTACAATTTCCCTGGAATGGTAGTTCGAGCTATTGGTTGTTCGACCTTGCCTGTGACCGAACCCTTTCCCACGACTAGCTTTAGTCCCAACAGTCCCCACCCCCTGGACCACTCTCGTTCACACATAAAGGGTGAATTCTCTAAGAAATGAGACACCCTGAAAAGGCTTCTCGGATTTATGTTCCAAATACTTTACACTTTCAAGTTAATCCCTCTTGAATTTTATTTCGATCTATGGTGTCCACACATCTAGTACTTTCTTGAAAGATTCTAATCTATACAACGGGGCTCCAACAACAATATGATGTTGCTTTTCTTGACTCATTTGATTCTATGCCTTGCAAATCTTTATTTTTTTTATGGTTTTATATCTAATTGCTTTTGCACTGCCCGTTTTCTCGGATTGTATGGAGAGGAAACGAATGTAAAACGGTTTAAATGAAGGGGAAAACTAAGCAATTTAGAAGTTAAGTTGATTAAAGTGAGACGGTACCTTAAAAATCATTTTGCGAGCTTCAGCTTAGGCTGGCCGTCATAAAGATAAGTGGCCTATTAGCAGATTCTCCCAGGGGACTATCTATAATTGAGAGCTGTCAAGAATTTGTGGCTTGGCTTTGAAATTTGACTGAAAAGAAGGTGAAACGTTACGTTCTTTTTGTCAGCAAACTTGTCAATCAAAGTGGGTGCCGATACAGGGAACTCCCAAATCAGCCAAATTGCTCTAATGGTGATTCCTTTCAGGTTATTTTTAGTGTTTTCACAGCAAATATGCTATATTTTTAAGGACAACCTAACCTGATTTTTAAAAAGAAATTTTTTTTAAAAAATTTTTAAAATTTTTTTAAAGATTTTTAAAAAATTCTTACGAAATCGAAAAAAAATTGAAATTTATACTTTTCGATTATACAAGTTTCATTAAAACTGAATATCTTTATCTCCGACGCAAAACGTGGGAAGTATATTTTTTATTATGTTTTTTTATGTTATGTTATGTTTTTTAATATCCAGGAAAGTAGGTGTCGGCTTTTAGTTTTCTATCATTATTGGTTACATAAATCCCTTAACGGTACCATATCTCAAGTTCTTCAAATGAATATTATTCGTCTGTTGGGAGTTTTGGTGTGTTTTTTTTTTATGTATGTATATATGTTTGAGTTAGGACAACAATTTAAGTAACTTTTAGTATAGACGGTCAACTCTGCATGCGAAAAATTATTTAGAATTTGATAGTCGAATGTTTTCCCCATTTTCAAGTTGCATTTTCCGCATAATATCCGCACATACACGGTCCTGACCTCAGTAAACGCAAACAAAATATGTGAAAGTACATTGAAATACAAGAAAAGTGTAAAGATCTTGAGCGTTTGGGGGTTGGGTGGTGATCCAAAGCCTCCCTTCTCGGATTGCATCCCATCTAACATCTTAAGATTTAATCAAGTACTTTGAGGGGGAAAACAATATTTTTAGGGGTGGATATGCTATATATGGTTTCTGAAAGTAAATCTCAAATGCGTGCGTAGGAGTTCACTTTTGTGGGGGGAGATCTTGTAAAAAATAGTGAATGATGTGGCAATTTATTCTAAACTTACCTGGGTGCACTAGAAGGTAAAACTCATGGGTTCACTTATTCTTTATCCCCGCGTGCGCTCCATTGGGGGGGAGGGGAGGCATATTGAGACGACACCGTTTTATCGATAAGCCACTCAATTCCTGTGATTTTCAGTTACGTAAAAATATAATTTACAGGGTGTCATATACTTTTTATTCAGTCTTTAAATCCCCCCTCTGATATTCATCTCTTCTTTCCACTCAAGTAATGCAGGGTTGACAGGTAATGCAGGATGTTTCTACTTTGATGAGTTTGATGAAAGGTTCACTTAATTAGTCAATTCTGATGAATGCTAATGCTTCAATGACAAAGAACCTTCACATAATATAAAACGATAATAAGATTTTGAAACAGTGGATTCAGTAGCCCCGACTAATTTTAGGGAAAAGCTGGTACAGTGGATACTTAGTAAGCAGGAATAATCGGTAGAATCTATTGACTGCTTAATCTTTTTTTATACTACCAGATATGGGGATCTTCTAAGGGCTAGACGTTAGATTAAGTGATCAGGGCTTCTGCTATTGGGATAGAAACCCGAAGTCTGATGGTTTTTACCCCTCCTCTGAACGAAATTTTAGCATTTTCCAGTCTGAGCTTTTGAACTATTCTTTTGAATAAGCCCTTGTCACCGCTCTGCTACCATCGAATAGGGAGTTAGTACTAAAAAAGGATCAAAATATTGTAAACTTTTTGCTTTATTTCCAGAGTGTATTATACAATTGCAACGGATTACAATCATCGGTGGATCCAGGGGGTGCCCCCCCCTAATTCTCTGGTGCCATCATTCCATGTTTTTCTGTTTTTCACTATTTTTTAAAATAAACATTTCAATTTTATTTTAAAAATAAATTGACGCCCTTGTGACATCCCCCCCAGATTTTGCTCTAGATCGACCCCTGATTACATTTAAAAAGGGAATATAATACCATCCTAAAATTTGACTAGGATTTTTGCGAAGTCGTTCTTTGACTTCTGTCTTGACTTCTATTTTGAAGTTTTAATTCTGCAAATTCCCCACATTTTGTCTAAATAAAATGCTCTATTATCGAAGCATAGTCTCAAATAAATTATACTACTACTACTAGCAACTTACCGCGGTACCAAGCTGCCTGAGGCTAACACAGGTAATGCACGCTCCTCCTCCATATCAATCTATTTCCAATCCTCTCTTTACACCATCCCAGAAAGTTCCCATTTCCCTTAAATCTTCCCTTACGACTTCCTCCTTACCCCAGCCCAGGAGGATCTGCTTTCCGTTTAGCTTTAGACGGTTGGTCGAAAAAGTCAATATTTGGCAATATGACATCCTTCTTCCGCAGAACGTGCCCTAGTGATCTTGACCTTTCTCTCATCTTAGCCCTAGAAAGCGGGATTGAACTACATTTTTCGTACAGCTTACTGTTTGAAATACAGTTAGTCAGTCGGGTGCCCAAAACAACCCGTAGGTACTTTCTCTTCAAAATATCTAGCAAATCTTCCTCCGTTTTTTTGAGCGCCCATGGTTCACAACCATATTTGACCACTATCGTCACTGTAGCTTCCAATATTCTAGTCTTGTTTCGCAAACTTTCCTTGCTATCCTTCTAAACTTTCCTCAACTATAAAAAAAAGCACCTTGGGCCTTGGCTATTCTATTTTTAATATATTTACTACACCCACCGTATTTACTAGTAAGTAAGGATTGATCAGTCTCTTCGTTACCCAACGTTACCACTCCATCTTCTTTTATTCCTAGTCTTAGCGAATTAGCCTTCTTAACATTAATTTTCCAACCTATTATAGCACCCTGAACTCGCAAAACCTCTAAAACTTCATTCATTTTGCTCACAACTTCGTCTGATGATAAATAATTTGTAAAACTTATAGAACTTCATATTTCTTCTACAACCTAAGCAACACATATCTCTTTTTGATTTTGATATTTTCAGGCGTTTAATGCTAAGTTAAGTAAGCAAGAAGAGATGCACTCTTCTATATCCAGAAGCGATTCGTACACAAAGAAATAAAAGTTTACGCAATGAACTGTTTCACATTAACCCCCCGGTAAACAACTCAAAGTTTTGTGCTGCGGATGCAAAATTTGATGATTACTTGATTCACAAAATAATTATTTTAGAAGGTCTCTGATTATACAGTGACCTTCCAAAAATAGCCTGTAATATACAAAACGCATCTCTAAACATGACACAAAAACATATACTTTTATTGCTCGTGAAATATAGTTGCATATGTTGCTCCGCAGCTATGACTGATGAGTCCTGGTTTTTGGAATATTCCATGAGCCTAGCCAATGGACTAGCTTAACCCTAGAAAGGTAAGCTTCCCAAAAAGTTACGTAGATGGTAAGCTTTCGTAAAAATTACGATTTGAAGAAAAATTGACTTCTAAAACTCATCATAAAAGTATATTTTAAGTAAGTGGGAATTATCAAAAACAGATCTCCAAATAGTGTATTCAACAGGACAAAAGATTGGTGTCATTTCTTATGAGTGACATGATAGGCATGACTTCACATGGTGTTCACCGGTGAATGGCTTTTTTCCGTGGTTGCAAATATTGGTAGTCATTCAACAAATGTACTTTGGACAAAGGCTACAGGTCGTTCTTTTCCCTTCTACACACGTCATTAAACGTATTTCAACTGTCACCTCCGTTGTTTGACTGATATTGAGTCTGATCGAATGCTGCAAAGTTGAGGCAGTTGCCTCAATTTTTCTCCGCATTATGGGGGGGGGTGCCCACCAACCAATATAGTCATTCAACAAATATACGCTGGACAAAGGCTACAGGTCGTTCTTTTCCCTTCTGCACACGTCATTAAACGTATTTCAACTGTCATCTCTGTTGTTTGACTGATATTGAGTCTGATCGAATGCTGCAAAGTTGAGGCAGTTGCCTCAATTTTTTCTCCACATTATGGGGGGGAGGGGATTTGCCCACCAACCAATAATATGGAGAATAAATTATTATATATCCCGTGCCCTTTGACTCTGAGGATATAGACCTATCTTACCCCCCCCCTCTACTGAAGATGCAGAAGATTCACCCCTAGATAGGGGAACAAACAGGTTAAATCAGAAAATAGCCAAATTCAGCATTTTCATATGCTATACCCGACGAAATTTCCTACGAAGCTTGTAAACAATGTTAGAAAAGTTAGCTCACCTTAAAGTCTGAAATAGCTTAAAAATTACACAGTTTTAATAAACAAAAATCAGTTTCCCTGAATAGGTGAAAAAGTTACGTAGATAGTAAGCTTTTGCAAATTTTACTACTCATCCTTAATATTTCCCCAACCGGTTCAGATAATGAAACCTCAGTGACGGCACAAAAGCTGGCTAATCTTAATATGAGCATATCGGGGAGGTCAGTTCGTGCAATGCGTCCGTTTCCATGGTAACTACGAAAAAGCGTTTTGGCCTCGTAAATTTTACCAATGCCTACCCTACTACGGTTAAAAGCAATGTGTTTTCCTTTTGAATGTACAATATTAGTGAATTGGATCCAGATAACAATTATAGTTTGTAAATATGCATTGTGTTTTTTTTTGTTTGTTTTTTTCGCCACTCTATTTCTTCAAAAACTTTTTACCGTTTCATTTGGCCATGTTTTGATCTTTACTATTTTTTCGCTATCGCTACAATCATTATCTCAATAGGCTGGAATCTATATTGTATTGCCTGGAGTTTTGTGTTTTAAAGTATAAGGGGGTTCAATACCTTTAAGGATCACCCTATCTTTGGAATTACAAACGTTTCGAGTTCCTGCGGCCAAACTACTCAGAATAGATTGGATGGTCTTGCCATACCTTGTAGAGCTTGGATAATACATCTGCATAAATGACAGAAAACTAGAAGTGGACACCTGCTTTCCCGAAAATCTTAGAAAAAACTTTCTCCTTTTTTAAATCGGAGATAAAAATATACAGATTTAATGAAACCTACATCATTAGAAAGTGTGACTTTGTTTTTTTCCGATTGAACGGAGCAAAAAATTTTCTTAAAGTTCAAGAAAAGGCAGTTCCTAAAAATATTCTATGATGCGTGTTTGGAAAACATCAAAAATCAACTCAAAATAAGTATCACTTCAATAATTTGACGGCTTTGTGATTTCCCTAATGTACCATCTGCCTTGATTGAAAACTTTGCCGAAACGGTATGCATATTATGTATACACTGCATTATGTGCATTCAATATACAGCGCTTCACTTAACAATTAGTAAGAAAATATACGTTTTATTTATTTAAAAATAACCTCTCGTTAGCTTTTTGAACTTTTGACACATTTAAAACTCCCTATCAAGTTTTACCAAAGTTGTTTTGAGATTTCCCCGTGTTGCTGTGAAAACTTCCTAATGGGCCCTTTGTCTTTGAGGAGGTCAGCCGACGCTGAGACTCTCATTTTCGAAGAATTAAATCGAAGCTTAAACGTTATTTTTCAGGTTGTTTTGCATCTTTTCAACCCATAATTTTACATATTTTTTGTTTCTTTGTAGAATTTTTTTTGTTACTTTACCAGAAACTTATTCAATGAATTCACTGTTTCTGTTCTTTTTTAAGGTGGGGAACTAGTTCAGTTGACAATATGAGTTGTCCCAAAAGTCACTTTCCAGTTGGCTCATTCAAGCATACGTTGTTAGAGCTATAAACACAACCAATTGAGTTTTATGTTTTGCAGATGTGTGAATTTATGTCGTCTTTCCTTAACGGTCGTAATGTAAAATTGACTATTAAATAGAATTTCATTTTCATTAACGATCTGATGACGAGAATCGGATTTTCATGTAAAATTTCATCTAAATTAGACCGAAGAAGCTCCTTATTTTTTTTTTTTTTTTTTTTTTTTGGTGACTGAAATTATTGCTCTTTTCATCGCGGTCACGACCTGTACTCGTGATTATTCCTTCCTACCTTGTTAGGCTTTTAACCTGTATTACTTGTCACGTCTGGCCCTGTATCTTTAAAGAAGAAGAACAACATAAAAAGTTCAGCTTGTGACCAAAGGGGCTGCGTTTTCTTTATCGTAGGTGTCTTCCTCCTCTTACCGTTCTCCTTGTGACTTATACCATGTATCTGTTTTTATGTTCTTGCCCTTTTAGGTTCTTCTTTTTTTCATCATCCACTAAGGGTTTTGGTGCTTAAGCCCTTGGTGTGACTAGCTGGAAGAAGATTCTTAATTAAATTCAATGAACTTGATAATGAGTATGCCTAATTAAATGAATATAATAGGAGATTGATATAATAGTCAGATTGATATAATAGGAAAAGTTAAACAAAGATTAGAAGATCAGGAGATACAGACATGGGGGGAATGAAATTGAGAGATCCGAGACATTAAGTGTTTATAAGGAAGTGAAAAAGGTGTTTGGCCCGGAGATTTACTTTAAATTTAATTTGCCAAGTAAGTATTTGTTATATTGGTTGCAGCTGCGGGACAACTGTTGGCCTTTAAGATGGAGGATTAAAGTATTTAAGAGAGGTAAGGGGTTCCCGGCGTCTAGGTACACGTGTCCTATTTGTCATATTGAAGAGGAAAATCTGGACCATTTTCTGTGCCGGTGCCAGGGGCTTACTGATTTGAGGGAGGGTATTTTGGGGAAATGTAATTTTTCACTCCGGGGCATGTTGTCTCTGACGGTACCTAGCCTCATGTGTAGATTACGTAGATTTGTGGATCAGGCACTAAAGATAAGAAAGGAACTATTGTGAAGAAGACTTGTTATGGTTTGGAAAAAGAATGCTGAAGGGAGTTTTACTTTTGTTTTCCTCTTATATTTGATGTATAGTGTATATGGCCCTGTATAAAGGCTTTTGAATACACGATTATTATTATTATGTGTGTGACAGTGTGTGTAATTATGTGAGTTAGTTTTATAGTATTATGTGTGCTTTTGTGCTGCAATTGTTATGTTATTTTTATTTGCCATGGGCTATGTTTAGTTATTGTTATATATGTTATTATCATGTGTTTTGACTATATATGCAACTGTGTTTGTTTTTGCCATGGCCCAAAGAGGCTTTTGTTTTGCAATAAATATCTATCTATCTATAATTCAAGTGATGAGGTTTGACTATTGGCAGTAGGCAATGCCGTGCCTAGGATTTTTTTCGGAGGGGGTTTTACTCAGATTTTTTTCTGGGGGGTGGGGAGGGGTTGCACAAAAAATCCTCAGAAAATGTATACACAATTTGTTTCTATCCATATTTTGTTACGTTTTTACAAGTCAAAAAAACATTTTGGGAGGGGTTCAAACCCCCATACTCCCCCCCCCCTCTGGTTACAGTGTTGGCAGTAGGCCCAACGTAGTATAACCACTTCTCGTTTCTGCGTAAAGTGTCAAAAACCGTATAGCCATGTGTAAAAAATGGTTGTTGGGTCGTTTTCTGATATTAATTCTATGATCGGTGCTCTCTTGAATCTTAATTTCGGTCTTTAAAACGAAAATCAATAAATTACATCAGTCTTGTCTCTAATTTAAGTTTGCCAGTAAGCAAAATGTGCCACTCTGTTATAGCTAAATTAACAAAGGATGTTTGTTTCTCGTACTAAATAAACAATTCATGGCAGATGCTTTATTACATTACAAGCACAAGCCCGAGTCAAGCCTCGGCGGCTTTATGACTGTCACCGTAAGAGGATATCTCATAAAATTACGCTTTCTTCTAATTTTGATGGTATTGCTCCCGAGGAGAGGTAATCAAATCTCAAAGCTTATCTATTTACATGAGTTTTCCCGTCGGGGATAAAACTCTTAAGAGGAAGAATCTTTGATGTCTTTAGGCTTTATTCCTCAATTAGATGTTCTACAATTGACACTCTATCCGCGTTTCAAATCACCTCACGTAATTGCCTCCTAATTGGTGCCCATCTCCCAAAAGCATATTTGTGGTCACTGTCATTAATTCATGCTCGAAAGAGCGTCGAAAATCCGGCGTTCAATTGTTATCATCTTTCTCGCTCTCCGGGTTTTTATTTGTCGCGCAATAGTTTTTAGCTGAATGTTAAATCATCCGTGAAGCGAAGCATAATCGATTGTAATTGAGGAGTGAGTCATTTAGCTGGGATCAGTGAATCATTTTTCTTTGTCAGTGAGAGAAAGGTTAGAGACATCTAGGTTTTTGAGATCTATCAAAAGCTGGTGGACACGTGGGCGGGATCATTGCTGATTGAATGTGCTATCATGACATATGGCACTCTTAACTTTTGGATATGTAATGATCTACATATGTATTGGGTGTTTATAATTAGTGTGTTGGATTGTTACTAGAGATGAAACTACTTTCTATCGAAGTCATATAAATAAATATAATAGCGATATTTGTACTTTTAAATTCTCGCCGAAAAATTGGGTGTAGGCGCAGAATTTTTTTTTGGGGGGGGGGAGCAACGTAAATAAGACAAAAAAAACGAGGATTTGTTAAAAGTAATTTTGATGAAAAAATGATAAGGAATGCCTTTTTAAATCTTAAAAGTAATCGAAGCTCACAAATATAGTTATTTCTTGGAAATATTTTTCTTTATTTTTTTCTTATATGAATTAAAATAAATTGCTTCGCAGCATCCCCTGATTTTAAAGTTTGATTAACTTTTTGATTGCATTTTTGGTGTTGTGTTTTCCATGATGTTGGGACAGATAAAGAACACACTGGTCAAAATAAAAATTTTTTCAGTAAAGCGCTAAGTACTAGTTGACCTATCTATTTATTAAATAAAAAAAACAAGTTTTTTTTTAACTGAAAGTAAGGAGCAACGCCAAAACTCAAAATGAATAGAAATTATTCCGTATATGAAAGGGGACGTCCCCTCCTCAGCACCTCGCTCTTTACGCTAAAGTTTTTTATTGTTTAAAAAATAAAGTTGTGAGACAGAGTCAATCTTTAGCGTAAAGAGCGAGGCGTTGAGGAGGGCAAAGTGCCTTTCATATACCGAATAATTTCTGTTCGTTTTAAGTTTTGATGTTGCTCCTTACTTTTAGTTGATTTTTTTTTCATTTAATTTCTGATCGTTTTTTCTAAATAATGCTGGGAAATCCGGCGCCCCCTTCACAGAAATGTCCCTTCCCCCATGGGAAGATCCTCCCACATAACTCCCGACCCCCCTCCAACTACCAGAAAAAAATCCCACCTGAAAAATTATGTATACTTCCCAATAACCAATACTATATGCAAACATTGGGCTAAGTTCATAACTTGCAGACCTTCCCCCGGGGACTATGGGGGATTAAGTCATCCTCAAAGACATAGTTGTTGCATTTTAAACCATTCTGAACAAAATGGCTGTCTCAAAATTTTGATCGGGTGACTTTTAAAAAATGGGCGTGGGAGGGGGCCTAGTTGCCCTCCATTTTTCGGTCACTTAAAAAGGGAACTAGAACTTTTAATTTCCGTTCGAATGAGCCATCCCGCGATATTCTAGGACCCCTGGATTGATACGATCACCCCTGGGAAAAAAAAACAAATAAACACGCATCCGTGATCTTTCTTCTGGCTAAACTTACAAAACTATATTTTTGACGACAGGAGCTTGAAATCTCTATAGTAGGGTTTTATGATATGCTGAATCGGATGGTGTGATTTTCATTAGAGTTCTATGACTTTTAGGGGGTGTTTTCCCGTTTTTTCGAAAATAAGGCAAATTTTCTCAGGCGCGTAACTTTTGATGGGCAAAACTAAATTTTATAATACTTATATATTTGAAATCAGCATAAAAATCCGTTTTTTAGAGTTTCGGTTACTGTTGAACCGGGTCGCTCCATACTTTCAGTTCGTTATCACGAACTGTTTGATTAGTTACCGCGAACTGTTTGAAACACATTAATCTTTATTTTTTCCTGCATGAGAGGTGGATAAGCCCCTCTCCAACACCTTGCTCTTCACGCTATAGTTTTTAGTACTTTTAATAAAAAAAAACCTTCTGATTGTTCTAATTAAACAACCCTTGTGTTTCAGGAGTCGTTCATAAAGAATTGGGACAAAACTCAACCTTCAGCGAAAAGAGTAAGGTGTTGAAGAGGGGCGATCCCCACATGTAAACAAAAATTTCTGTTTGTTTTAAGTTTCAATAATGTTTCTTACTTTCAGTTGAAGAAATTTGTTTTTTCTTTTAATTTCTGATTGTTTTTAAAATAATGCCACTAAATCTGGCTCCACCTTCACAGAAAGGTCCCCCGTCCATACAGAAATATTCTCTAGAGAATTCAATCTCGGTGATAATTTACCCCTCACAATTACCTTTAACATGTCCATGCGTAAAAATGAGTCGGCAAAATGAAAGCAAGACGCATTAAAAGAATTTCGTATTGGAATTCTCGCTAATTTCCCCTGAAAATTTTACTTCCTGGAAACTTCCCTCCCCACGGAAAACTCTACCTGTGGAAAAAAACAGCAGAAAATTTGTCCCCCCCCGCCCAAAAAAAATGTATGCATAGTTCCGAATAACAAATACTATACTTACATAATTGGCACATTTTATAAATTTAAGACCTTTCCATAAGGGCTCTAGGCGGAATTTGTTACCTTCAAAGGTATATTTGTTGGGTTTTTCAACTATGCTGAATAGAATGGCTATCTCAAATTTTTATCAGACGAAATTGGACAAAAAAGGGCGTGGGAGGGGGCCTAGTTGCCTTGCAGCATTTTTGGTAACTTAAAAAGGGCAGTATAACTTTTAATTTCCATTTGAATCAGCCTTCTCTTGATGTTCTAGGACCACTGGGTCGGTACGATTATCCCTGCAAAAAATAATAATAAAATAAAAATGAACTCGCATCCGACCTTTCTTCTGGCAAAAAATACAGATTTGCACATTTTTTCAGATATGAGCTTGAAACCTATTTAATATGGTTTTCTGATACGCTGAATCTTATGGTGCGATTTTCATTAAGATTCTTTCACTTTTAGGGGGTGTTTCCCCCCTTTTTCAAGAATCAGGTAAATTTTTTCAGGCTCGTAGCCTGTGATGAAAGATACTAAACTTAATGAAATTTATATATTTAGAACCAGCATTATAAGCCCATTCTTTTGATATATTTATTTACATCAAAATTCCGTTTTTTAAAGTCTTTATTGCAATTGAGCCGTATCGCTGTTTTTTTTTATTGTTTTTTATTACGTATATGTTATTACGTATATGAGGGGGTTCCCCCTCTAGTCAATACCTCGCTCCTTACGCTAAAGTTCGAATTTTGTTCGAATCACAAATCCCTGAATCACAAAGGCCGTTTAGTTAGAATAGATACCTCTATTGACAGTACTAAAAAAAACTTTAGCGTAAAGAGCGAGGTATTGACTAGGGGGCGAAACCCCTCATATACGTAATGATTTCTGTTATTTTTAAGTTTTAATGTTGCTCCTTACTTTCAGTTGAGAGTACTTGTTTTTTTTAATTTAATTTGTGGTTGTATATTTAAATAAAACTGGGAAATCCGCCGCCCCCTTTTTAGATATGTCCCTTCCCCCAAGAAAACATCCTCCATAGAAAGATACTCCCACGTACACCCTCCTCCAACCTTCTCCCCCTCCCCCCAACCAGAAAAAATCCCTCCGGAAAACGTCTGTATACTTCCGAATAAGCAATACTATATGTAAACAATGGGCAAAATTCATATAACTTGCAGCCCTTCCCCCGGGAACTGTAGGGGATTAAGTCATCCTCAAAGACATATTTATTTGATTTTCGACTATGCTGAACAAAATGGATATCTCAAAATTTTGATTGGGTGGCTTTGGGAAAAAATGAGCGTGGGAGGGGGCCAAGTTGCCCTCCAATTTTTTGGTCACTTAAAAGGGCACTAGAACTTTTGATTTCCGTTCGAATGAGCCCTTTCACGATATTCTAGGACTACTGGATCAATACGATCACCCCTGGAAAAAGAATAAATAAACACACATCCGTGATCTTTCTTCTGGCAAAAAATACAAAAGTCTACATTTTAGCAGATAGGAGCTTGAAACATCTACAGTAGGCTTTTCTGTTACGCTGAATCTGACGGTTCTATTTTTATTAAGATTCTATCACTTTTCGGGGGGAGGGAGGGGGCTCTCTTTTTTCGAAAATAAGGCAATTTTTTCAGGCTTGTAAATTTTGATGGGTAAGACTAAACTTGATGAAACTTATATATTTGAAATCAGCATAAAAATGCAATTAGATTTATGCATATACTGGTATAAAAATTTAGTTTTTAAGAGTTTCGGTTACTATTGAGCCGGGTCGCTCCTTATTTACAGTTCATTACCACGAACTGTTTGATTATTCACAGTAAAATCTGTTGTTTCGGAGTCTGAGTTATTATATGACTATTAGGGAAATTTACTTCCTAATTGTCGGCGAGTTTGTCAATCAAAGGAGGTGGCATAACAGGGAACTCCCAAAGTAGCAGGGATTGCTCTTTTTGAAACTTTACAAAGAAACTGTTGCTCTGTTTAATAAAAAAAAAATGCTCTCTCTTGTGAAGTAAGTTTCATTAAAATTGATTCATTAAAACTGATCATCTCTATCTATGGCACAAAATCGGAGGAGTTAAAGGGTTTTTTGTGGTATTTCGAGAAAAGTAGGTACTGGTATTTAGTTTTCTGTCGGTGCTTCCGCTACAATTAGCCAAGACCGCCCAATCAATGATAAAGAGTGTGTGTAGGCAAATTGAAGAGGTATATAATGAACAACATTGAGCGATTCTTCAAGGTGCCGCATCGCCTTAATAAGGCTTTTTAGTTTTCTTGGAAAATACTTCTTTTTTGACATTTTTTCTTTTATTTTGACGGGAAAGAGGAGACTTCAATGGTTGAATATATTATTCATAATTAATTTCTTTTCGTATCCCAGTGTAAAATTTAGAACCATTGTATGTCTTTTCTCTTAAATTTGTACTGTGTTTATTTCCTACTTGTGGTGGTAAAGCGCTAGAGAGGTTTCTGATAAAGCCTTTCCTTATTTTTCTATTGTCCTTTTTAAAGGTATTTTAACTGAGAATACTTTTGGACTCTGAAGTTGTTGTTGTTGTTGTTTTTCAATGTTAATGTATGCGGGGAATAATTATTTTTTGAACAGGAATTGTAGGTTATTTTTCTTGGAGTTAAAGCTTTATCTGGTATTTATCTCTCGTAGCGCCGACTCTCAAGAAGAGTAGAAAGGCCCCTATTGATCGTGACAGTACAAAATTCGGTTATCAAAAGAATGTATCTCCTATCAGTACACCATATTTGGGCATGGAATCCCCAGGGAGAATGATTGCGTAATCAAAGTGGGTCAATGACCTAAATTTCCGAAGGTCGATTATTGTTTCCAGGCAAAGTTTTAATGTCTGACAGATGATATCATGGTTGATTGATATGTCAAGAAAAGGGGAATTAATTTGTTGTTTCTAAGGGGAATTATTGATTCAGGACAGGGTTTTTTAGTAATTTGAAATGTGACAGCGTAGGGATGCCAAAAACAAAAGGAACACGCTGAAATTACGTTTAGGGTTATTTGAGCGAAACTGTTTTAGACATTTTAGGGAATTATTTCGGCGAAACAGTTAGAGACATTTTAAAAGATGATTTTAGAAAAGGTTTTAGAAGAGAATTTGAGGGTGAAACTCTGTGGTCGTTATAATACACAAGTTCCATGTGAACAGTGTCATGAGGTCTTCTACCCCAACCCCAAAAGGGCCTTTATAACCCAAACCAACCCGGAAGGAAGCCCCCGGTCCTCAAAGGTCCCCCGGTTTCATAGTAATTTCAAATGTGAGGTTAGGTTATGTTATGTTATGTAATGCTATGTTATGTTATGTTATGTTATGTTATGTTATGCTATGTTATGTTATGTTCTTTTCAAAGGGCATTTCAGAGCAAGTTCCTTTCTTAGTGACCGTCCTAAACCCATTTTACAAATTGAAGTACCCATCCTTTTAGCTTAGAGTTTTAGTTTGGTTTAGATTTAGTTAAAAGTTTAGAGTTTTTAGCTTAGAGTCTTAGTTTAGAGATTTTGTTAGAGTTCTGGTTTATTTTAGTTTTAGTTAAGATTTTATAATTATTAGATTATAGTCATAGCTTAGAGTTTTATTTACAGTTCTAGTTTAGTTTAGTTAAAGTTAAGAATTTAGAGTTTTAGCTTATAGTCTTAGCTTAGAATTTTAATTAATGTTATATTTTTTTTAAGTTTTATTTAAGAGTTTCGAGTTTTAGCTTAGAGTCTTAGCTTAGAGTTATAGTTTAGTTTAGTTAAGAGTTTAGAGTTTTACCTTAGAGTCTTAGCCTAGAGTTTTAGTTAGAGTTGTAGTTTAGTTTAGTTACAGTTAAGAGTTTCGAGTTTTAGCTTGGAGTCAAACCTTTGAGTTGTACCTAAAGATTTAGTTTGACTAAGTTTTAGATATGAGTTTTGAGTTTTAGCTCAGAGACTTAACTTAGACTTTTTTTGTTAGGGTTCTAGTTTAGTTTAATTTTAGTTTAGAGTTTAATGTTTTACCTTTGAGTTTCAGTTAGAACTCTAGTTTAGTTGAGTTTTAGTTAAGATTTTGGTGTTTTACCTTATAGTTTTATCTTAGAGTTTTTGTTAGAGTTCTAGTTTAGTTTAATTTTATTTAAGAGTTTCGATTTTTAGCTTATAGTCTTATCATAGAATTTTTTTTAGATTTGTAGTTTATTTTAGTTTTAGTTAAGAGTTTAGATTTTTTATCTTAGAGTCTTAGCGTAGAGTTTATGTTGAAGTTCTAGTTTAGTTTTAGTTAAGAGTCTCGAGTTTTAGCTTAGAGACATAGCTTAGAGTAATAGTTTTAGTTTAGTTTTAGATAAGATTTTAGAGTTTTTTAGCTTATAGTCTTAGCTTTGAGTTTTAGTTATAGTTATAGTTTATTTTATTTTTAGTTAAGAGTTTAGAGTTTTATCTTAGAGTCATAGCTTATAGTTTTAGTTAGATTTCTAGTTTAGTTTAGTTTTAGTTAAGAGTTTAGAATTTTAGCTTAGAGTCTTAGCTTAGAGTTTTTGTTATATTTCTAGATTATTTTAGTGTTAGTTAAGAATTTAGAGTTTTTATATTAGAGTATTAGATAATAGTTTTTGTTGAAGTTCTAGTTTAGTTCAGTTTTAGTTAATAGTTTAGAGTTTTAGCTTAGAGTCTTAGCTTAGAGTTTTTGTTAGACTTGAAGTTTAGTTTAGTAATAGTTAAGGATTTAGAGTTTTAGCTTAGAGTTTTAGTTAGAGTTCTAGTTTAGTTTAATTTTAGTTAAGAGTTTAGAGTTTTACCTTAGAGTCTTAGCTTAGAATTATAGTTAGAGTTCTAGTATAGTTTAGTTATAGTTAAGAGTTTAGAGTTTTAGCTTAGAGTCTTAGCATAGAGTTTTTGTTAGAGTTCTATTTTATTTTATTTTTAGTTAAGCGTTTAGAGTTTTTAGCTTATAGTCATAGCTTAGAGTTTTTGTTGAAGTTATAGTTTATTTTATTTTTATTTAAAAGTTTATAGTTTTTAGATTAGATTATTAGCTTATATTTTTTTTTATATGTATAGTTTAGTTTAGTCTTAAATTAGAGTTTTTTTTATATAGTTACTAGTTTAGTTTAGTTTTAGTTAAGAATTTGATGGTTTACCTTTGAGTTTAATTTAGAGTTATAGTTTATTTTAGTTTTAGTTAAGAGTTTTGAGTTTTAGCTTAGAGTCTTAGCTTATAGTTTTAGTTAGAGTTCTAGTTTATTTTAGTTTTAGTTAAGAGTTTAGAATTTTAGCTTAGAGTCTTAGCTTAGAGTTTTTGTTAGAGTTCTAGTTTAGTTTAGTTTTATTTAAGAGTTTAGAGTTTTTATCTTATAGTATTATCTTAGAGTTTTTGTTTAAGTTCTAGCTTATTTTATTTATATTTAATATTTTATAGTTTTATCTTAGAGTTTTTGATAGACTTGAAGTTTAGTTTAGTAATAGTTAAGAGTTTAGAGTTATAGCTTAGACTCATAGATTAGAGTTTTACTTAAATTTGTATTTTAGTTAAGTTTCGGTTAAGAGTTTCGAGTTTTAGCTTTGAGACTTAGCTTAGAGTTATAGTTTAGTTTAGTTTTAGTTAAGAGTTTAGAGTTTTTTAGCTTAGAGTCTTAGCTTAGAGTTTTTGTTAGAGTTCTAGTTTAGTTATAGTTAAGAATTTAGAGTTTTAGCTTAGAGTCATAGCCTAGAGTTTTAGCTAAAGCTATAGTTTAGTAAAGTTATAGTTAAGAGTTTAGAGTTTTATCTTAGTGTCATAGATTAGAATTTTAGTTACAGTTCCAGTTTAGTATGGGTTAAGTTCATAGTTTATAGTTTTAAATTATAGTCTTAGCTTAGAGTTTTTGATAGAGTTCTAATTTAGTTTAGTTATAGTTAATAGTTTAGAGTTTTAGCTTAGAGTCGTACCTTTGAGGTTTTGTTAAAGTTGAAGTTTAGTAATAGTTAAGAGTTTAGAGTTTTTTAGCTTAGAGTCTTAGCTTAGAGTTTTTGTTAGAGTTCTAGTTTAGTTTAGTTATAGTTAAGAATTTAGAGTTTTAGCTTAGAGTCAAAGCTAGTCTTTTAGTTGAAGCTTCGTTTTATTAAAGTAATAGTTAAGAGTTTAGAGTTTCATCTTAGAGTCATAGGTTAAAGTTTTTGTTACAGTTATCGTTCATTATAGTTTAAGTTTATAGTTTAGAGTTTTATATTAGAGTCTTAGCTTATAGTTTGTGTT
This sequence comes from Artemia sp. Qi Xiang Cuo, assembly GCF_049724085.1. Classification (NCBI taxonomy): domain Eukaryota; kingdom Metazoa; phylum Arthropoda; class Branchiopoda; order Anostraca; family Artemiidae; genus Artemia; species Artemia sp. Qi Xiang Cuo. Next base: position 104,099,730 of record NC_142794.1, on the reverse strand, counting down.
AGAGCTCTAGTTTAGTTTAGTTTTAGTTAATAGTTTAGAGTTTTAGCTTAGAGTCTTAGCTTAGAGTTTTTGTCTAAGTTGAAGTTTAGTTTAGTTTTAGTTAAGAGTTTAGAATTTTATCTTAGAGTTTTAGCTTAGAGTTTTTGTTAGAGTTATAGTTTAGTTTAGTTTTTAGTTAAGAGTTTAGAGTTTTTAGCTTAGAGTCTTAGCTTAGAGTTTTTGTAGAAGTTCTAGTTTAGTTTAGTTTTAGTTAAAAGTTTAGAGTTTTTAGCTTAGAGTCTTAGCTTAGAGTTTTTGTTAGAGTTCTAGTTTAGTTTAGTCTAACTAAACTCTAAACTCTAAACTATAACTAATATAACCTACAACTATAAAAAACAATCTAAGCTAATAATATAAGCTAAAACACGAAACTCATAAATCAACCTAAACTAAGCTAGAACTTCAACAAAACTCTGAGCTATAAATCTAAACTTAAAGCCATCAGCTCATAACTAAAAATAAAATGAACTAGAACTCTAACAAAAACTCTAAGCTAAGACTCTAAGCTAAAATTCTAAACTCTTAACTAACACTAGACTAAACCAGAACTCTAACTAAAACTCTAAGCTAAGACTCTAAGATAAAACATAAAACTCTTAATTAAAATTTAACTAAACTACAACTTTAAGTAAAACTCTAAGCTATGACTCTAAGCTAAAACACTAAATTCTTAACTGTAACTAAATTAAACTTTAAATCTAACCAGGACTCTAAGCTAAGAATAAATGGTTAAACTCTAAACTCTTAACAAAAACTAAACTTAACAAGAACTCTAACAAAACTCTAGGCTAAGACTCTAAGCAAAAAATTCTAAAATCTTAACTAAAACAAAACTAAACTAGAACTCTAACAAAAACTCTAATCTAAGACTCTAAGCTAAAAAAACTCTTAACTAAAAGTAAAATAAAATAAAACTCTAACATAAGACTATAAGCTAAAACTCTAAAATATTAAATATTAATAAAATAATATAAAAATTGAAAACAATATATAATCTTTTAAAATAATATAATACTATAAAATATTAAATATTAATAAACTAAACCTAAACTTTAACAAAAACTCTAAGCTAAGACTCTAAGCTAAGACTATAAAATCTTAACCATTACCAAACTAAACTACAACTTAAACAAAAACTCTATGCTAAGTATCTAATATAAAAAATAAAAACTATTAAATAAAACAAAACTAAACTAGAACTAAAAAAAAAACTCTAAGCAAAGACTATAATCTAAAAATCTAAACTCTTAACTATTACTAAACTAAACTAGAACTTCAACAAAGACTCTATGCTAAGACTCTAATCTAAAAACTCTAAACTCTTAACTAAAACTAAAATAAACTAGAACTCTAACAAAAAACTCTAAGCTATGACTATAAGGTAAAGCTCTAAGCTCATAACTATTACTTTAATAAACCATAGCTATAACTAAAAAACTAAGCTATGACTCTAAGATAAAAATCTAAAATCTTAACTATAAATAATCTAAACTAGAACACTAACAAAAACTCTAATCTAAGACTCTAAGATATGGAACACCTAACTCTTACCTATAACTCTCCGGCAATCGTATTCAAATACAAGTCTCAAAGCGAGAAATTTAAAAAATTAGATAAAAATTAACCTAACAACAACTTTGATTAAAACTATACCCTAAAAGTCAGAGCTATAACTCTAAAATACAATATCTTACTAAACGAAACTTAAATTTTATAAATATCTCTAAGCTAAGACTCTAAGCTAAAACTCAAAACTATTAACTAAAACTAAACTAAACTAGAACTTCGACAAAAACTCTAAGCTAAGACTCTAAGCTAATAATAAACTAGAACTATAACAAAAACTTTAAGATAAGACTCTAAGCTAAAATTATAAACTATTAACTAAAACTAAACTAAACTAGAATTCTAACTTAAACTATAAGCTAAGACTAAGGTAAAACACCAAACTCTTAACTAAAACTAAACTCAACTAGGACTCTAACTGAAACTCAAAGGTAAAACATCAAACTCTTAACTAAAATTAAAATAAACTATAACTCTATAAAAAAAACTCTAATTTAAGACTTAACTAAACTAGAACTCTAACAAAAAATCTAAGCTAAGACTCAAATATTAAAAATCTGAAATCTTAACTAAAACTAAACAAAAAAAGAACTTCAACAAAAACTCTAAACTAAGAATCTAAGCTAAAAACTCTAAACTCTTAACTAAAACTAAAATAAACATGAACTCTAACAAAAACTCTAAGCTAAGACTCTAAGCTAGAACTCTAAACTCTTAACTAAAACTAAACTAAACTAGAACTCTAACTAGAATTCTAAGCTAAGACTCTAAGGTAAAACTCTAAACTCTTAACTAAAACTAAACTAGAACTCTAACTAAAACTCTAAGCTAAAACTCTAAACTCCTAACTATTACTAAACTAAACTTCAAGTTTAACAAAACTCTAAGCTAAAACTCTAAACTATTAACTAAAACTAAACTAGAACTTCAACAAAAACTCTAAGCTAAAAACTCTTAACTAAAACTAAAATAAACTAGAACTCTAACAAAAACTCTAAGCTAAAATTCTAAACTCTTAACTATAACTAAACTAAAATAGAACTATAAATAAAACTATAATCTATGACTTTAAGGAAAAACACCAAACTATTAAATAAAACTAAAATCAACTATAAATATAAATTAAACTCAAATTTAAAAAATAAAAATATTAAATAAAATTAAACTAAACTAGAACTCTATCAAAAAAATATAAGTTATGACTAAACTAAACTAGAACTCTAACAAAAACTCTAAGCTAAGACTCTAAGCTAAAAACTCTAAAATCTTAACTAAGACTAAACTAAACTAGAACTTTAACAAAAACTCTAAACTAAGACTCTAAGCTAAAAACTCTAAACTCTTAACTAAAACTAAAATAAACTAGCACTCTAACAAAAACTCTAAGCTAAGACTCTAAGCTAAAATTCTAAACTCCTAACTAAAACTAAACTAAACTATAACTCTAACTAAAACTCTAAGCTATGACTCTAAAGGTAAAACACCAAACTCTTAACTAAAACTAAACTAAACTAGAACTCTATCAAAAACTCTAAGCTAAGACTCTAAGCTAAAAAACTCTAAACTCTTAACTAAAACTAAACTAAAACTCTAAGTTAAGACTCTAATATAAAAAACTAAACTATTAACTAAAACTAAACTAGAACTTCAACAAAAACTCTAAGCTAAGACTCTAAGCTAAAAACTCTAAACTCTTAACAAAAACTAAAATAAACTATAACTCAAACAAAAACTCTAAGCTAAGACTCTAAGCTAAAACTCTAAACTCTTAACTAAAACTAAACTAAACTAGAACTCTAACAAGAAATCTAAGCTATGACTATAATTTAAAACACCGAACTATAAACGAAAGCTAAACTAGAACTCTAACTGAAACTCAGAGATAAAAAATCGAAGTATTAATTAAAATTAAACTATACTTTAACTCTAACAAAAAACTCTAATTTAGGACTCTAAGATAAAGCTCCAAACTCTTATCTAAAACTTAGCCAAACTAAAACTTTAATTAAAATTCTAAGTTTTGACTCTAAGGCAAAACTCGAAACTTTTAGCTGTAACTAAATTAAACTTAAACTCTAACTAAAACTCTAGGCTAAGACTCTAAGCTAAAAACTATAAACTCTTAACTAAACTAAAATAGAAGTCTAAGATATAACAATAATATAAAACTTTAATATATTACATAAATCTTAAAAAAACTCTATAAATAATTAAAATTCCAAGATCAGACAATAATATACAAATCTATGTAATGATAAGTAACTAAACTAAATTAGAACTCTGAATGAAAATCCGATATATCACTTTAAGCTAATAATTCGAAACTCGTAACTAAAACTAAAATAGTCCAGAACTGTAACAAAAACTCTAATATATGACTCAAAGCTAAAAACTCTAAACTTTTAACTAAAAATAAACCAAACTAAAACTCTAAGCTAAAAGGATGGGTACTTCAATTTTTAAAATGGGTTTAGGACGGTCACTAAGAAAGGAACTTGCTCTGAAATACCCTTTGAAAAGAACATAACATAACATAACATAACATAGCATAGCATAACATAGCATAACCTAACATAACATAGCATAACATAACCTAACCTCACATTTTAAATTACTAGGAACCCGGGGTACCTTCGAGGCCCGGGGGGTTCGTTCGGGGTGGGGGTGGGGTTTGAGGGCCCTTTTGGGGTTGGGGTAGAGGACCTCACGACACTGTTCAAATGGAACTTGTGTATTATAACGACCACAGAGTTTCACCCTCAAATTCTCTTCTAAAACCTTTTCTAAAATCATCTTTTAAAATGTCTCTAACTGTTTCGCCGAAATAATTCCCTAAAATGTCTAAAACGGTTTCGCCCAAATAACCCTAAACGTAATTTCTGCGTGTTCCTTTTGTTTTTGGCATCCCTGCGCTGTCACATATTTAACTAAGTATGATAAAAATATATAACTTTAGAAACAAATTTGGGCTATTTATTTGCTCATTAGGGGTGGGGGTAAGGCATAGCGGGTCTGCATACATAATCTGTTAGGTACAAATATTTTGCATACTATGAAGTAAGATTTGTTTTCTAACTTCAAACTGCCCAAATAGTTTACCCCCACCAGTAATCTGCAAATATTTAGTCCAAATTATATATTTCCCATCTATTCTGTCACTTGTTTTTGTCCTGTCTCACGCTAAGCTGAAAGAAACTAACTAAAGAAGCCGGTTCTACAGTGCGTCAATGGATGAAGAACTTGAGTGTCGGCCTTATAACAGATAAATGCCGTTTCTCTGTCCTAGTTTATTTTTTCAAACGTAGTTTATTGTTAACAACAAATTCAAGTTTAGAAAGGTCTGAAAGCTTCATTTCCAAAACGCTGTCGTGTCATGCAGGCTCGTTCTCCAGTGTCCAGGGGGCTACCTGTCTTAAGGTATTTGATCCCTCTAAAACAAGAAAATTTTCGACAAGTCTACAGCAGTAACTTGTACCAAAAGCACAAGACTTATACCCTTAAAACCATTAGTCTCAGGTCTATCCATCCACCCAGTCAATATTATGATATTACTTTGACTTTTTCTTGATGCATAATTTAAACTTGCTTAAAAATTAGGAAAATTGTCCCTTTTCCAAGAATTTTCAACCATTTTTCAACGTATTTTTTATCTAAAGAAACATGTGCACCAATTTTCAAAAATGCAACTTGGTGTATAGATAGAGCTGAATATAGGTTATTGACAGTGAAATTATCGACTTTCGTTGATATGTTAAAACCATAGGAGACCTGGAAAATTGTAACTGACTGCACCAAATGGCCTGCACAAAAACTAGTGCAGGCAAAATAAATGTTAATGCGTACATGCAAAAGTGGAGCGAAATTTCAACTCTCGGTCCAGTGAAAGTTATAAATTTTGGTCAAAATGATAAATTTTTATTTTATAAGGCTTCTTACCTTGCTTGCTTTGGGACCCATTGACTGTCTTTTGTTCATTATTATTATTTTAATTTGATATAGCCCGAACTGTCAAGGGTATCTGGATATTTATTGTCGTTTTAAAAAAAATTATTAGAAGCTACTAATTAATTATTTGTCATTTTTCGAAATCCAGAATAAAGGCTTTTTTGCTATAGAATAAAAAATATTGGTTTTGCGAATCACAAAAAAAGAGTTTCTAACAGTTTGTGGTTTCGGACTGCAAATAAGAAGCGACTCGGCTCAATAGAAAGCGAAACTCTAAAAAACTGCATTTTGATTACAATAGACACATCAAAAGGATTGGCCTGTTATGCTGATTCCAAATATACAAGATTCAACAAGTTTATGTTACCCGTCAAAAGCTATGAAAAAATATGCATGTTACGAAGCACAAAAAATAATAATAGTTTGACGCTATTAAAACGACTTGAAATACATCTTCGAACTTGTAGTTTAACTGGTTTGTCGTGAGTTTTACGGACTTGTTGTGTATGCCTGGTAAAGTCTTTCAAGGTTCTAGGTCTAAAGTCGGAAATTTATACAGTTGCCTAACTCAAGACTATTTGCAATGCTACGATAGTCGAGACATAGTGTTTGATTTATTCCAGTGACTGTAGTATAAAACAATGGAAGAAAACTCTTGACAAGACCACACAACGCACTCCCATAATTAAAGAGTTTCCTTGTATAGAATTTAAAATCTAACCTTTCGATGAAATTTCTTGCTTAATACTTGACAATATTGCTTGGTTAAAACAACATTGTTTTACCTTGCCAGAACTGAAATTTTGGGTAGGATGCTATCACTGTGGGAAAAACATTTAGATCGAACAATCTTACGTCATTTTGTATACATATATTTATTATTTTCAAATTAAAATTTTATAAAAAGTATTATTTGATTGGTTGTCCGATCTCTTGACCGAACAGTTTTTAAAAAATACATGGTGCGCTCCAATTTTTAAACAGAACCATCCAGGGACTTTATATCAGCATGATTTGAGGCATAAAGTGGTCCAATGGCTTCTCCAATTTCCTTCTTTTTATTTGTCGTTTATTACTATTAATAGTTTACTTGGCGTATTTATCCGTAAATGCAGGTGATTTAATAGGTACAGGGTTGCCACCTGGTGAAAAAAAACTAGATTCTTGAAAAAAAATCACTAAAGCAACACATTAATCATTAGATTATTGACTGGAAATCACTAGAAATCACCAGAACTATAGTACTCTTTATCATTGTAATCAATAATTCTTTTGATTCTTTATCACCTTCTATACAGACGTATCTACAGGAAGGGGGATAAAATCATACCCCCCCCTCCTTTAGAATGACGTTTTGTTTTTTCTCAAGCGAAAATTGTTACTGAAATTTTCAAAAATGCGTTTTGTATCCTTATGCAGAGAATAGAACAAAATCCTTGCTTCCTCTCTCTATTTTTTTCGAATTAGTACCCTTGGCTTGTACCCCGATCACTGAAAAATTGGTTATCGGTGATCTAATCAAAATATTTTCTTTTTCTTTTTAATTCCCCCCTCCGCTTGTCGATTCAAAACCCCAGTGTTTTTTTTTTCTCAAAAAATATAGAAACTATTTTCTTTTTACTCTTTTTGAACTATAATTACTGGGATACCAGGACGATTTTGAAAATGTTTTTTTTATATTTTCATGGAAAAAATTTGTCTCACCCTTAAAAAATTTTGATAAGCATCGGTCTTATTGTTCCTTTGATAAAAAAAAAGAGTTACTTGTTAATTATACGGAACTCACCCTAGAAGTAAGGTTATGTTAAATCCTAATAAAATATACCAAAATATGATGAAAATATAATACTTTAGTTTATATAATAATATAATCTGGGTTGTATATTTGCACATTAGGGGGTTTTGGGGGTAAAGTAACCTAACTCAACCTAAACTTATCCCCACGCCCTTAATGTGCAACTATACAGCCCAATCTATACAAGTCCAATGCATTCTATCACCCGTCATTTTTCTTTGTGATTATTAAACTTCTGTTCATAGATCTTAAATTATCTTTATTATCCTTAGCATACTTTCATCCCCAGACCTATCCTCAGGGGCTACGTGGGTCATGTTAAATCTAAAGGTACAGTTTTAGAACCTTTCAACTATGCTAAACAAAATGGCTATCTCAAACTTTTGATCGAACAATTTTTGGGGAAAAGGGACGTTTGAGGGAGGCTAGTAGTCGTCCGATCTTTTTGGTCAAATAAAAATGACGCCAGCAATCTCAATTTCCGTTCAAATGAGTCCTCTCTCGATGTTCTAGGACCGTTGGTTCGATACGATTGCCACTGGAAAAAAAAAATTAACACGCATCCGTGATTTTTCTTCTGGCAAATAATACAAAATTCAACACTTTTGCAGATAGGGGTCTGAAAACTCTACAGTAAGGTTATCTGATACGCTGAATCTAACGATTTGATTCTAATTAAAATTATTTGAATTTTAGTGAGTGTTTCCCCTCTCTTTCAAAAATCAGGCATTTTTTCGTAATTTCTTAGCCTTTTATGGGTAAAACGAAGCTTAATGAATCTTACATATTTGGAATCAACATAATAAGCCGATTATATATCGATTGTTATCAAAATTTCGTTTCTAGAGTTTCGGTTACTATTTAGCCGTGTCGCTCCATTCTTACAGTTCGTTGCCACAAACTGTTTGACACATTAGCACATAAATCCAAAAGCTTAAAGAATAGGACGTTATCTGCGCTTACTAGGCGTTTCAGTTACAAATAAAAGAATTTGGAGAATTATCGGAGCTTCGATTAGATATTAGAAGTAAAGATTAAAGCCATTAGACAATTCTTGGAGTAGATAGCCAAGATTAAATCTATCGAGTTACATCACAAATCCTATTATAAAAAGCACTAAGTCCTATTTTCCTTTTCAATGATTTATTTTTTATTTAGAAAATTATATTCAATGTATACCTACCTTCTTATTTTTGAATGACTCCATTTCTGTTCTATGTAGTGGGTGTAGATGTAGAGGGTGCATTCATATCCACCATTCACTTCACTTTCAAAGCTTTTAGCATAAGAAAATATAATTTAGAACTGATATGTTATAAAAAAAACATAAATATGAAGACAAAAATTTGACCTGAGCAAATGTTTTGAAATAGGAAGCATAATTGAATTTTGCAATTAACTAGGTTCAGCTTTTACCTTGATTAAATAAAAAAAAAATAAGTTTTTTAACTGAAAGTAAGGAGCGGCATTAAAACTTCAAACGAACAGAAATTATTCCGTATATGAAGGGGCTGTCCCCTCCTCAACACCTCGCTCTTTACGCTAAAGTTTTTTACTGTTTTAAAAAATAAAATTGCGACACATAGTAATAGTTTAGCGTAAAGAGCGAGGCGTTGGGGAGGGGACAACCCCTTGCATATACGGAATAATTTATGTTCGTTTTAAGTTTTAATGTCGCTCCTTTCTTTCAGTTAAAAAAAACTTATTTTTTTTTTATCTAATTTCTGATCATTTTTGAATTGACGCAGCTTTTATTTTGGCTCAGCATACATGGATAATTAAAATGGAATTTGCATATTAATTTTACTTTTTTTGGTTAAATGGCTTTCTCGAAATTTTGTGCTGACTTAACTTACGAATTAACTTATGTAACGAACTTCTATATTCGTATATTTCTATTGCGTATATTAGGGAGTTCACCCCCTAGTCAATACCTCGCTCTTTACGCTAAAGTTCAAATGTTCTTCGATTCTTTAAGAATGACCCCTTAATCACAAAAGCCGTTAATTAGAATAAATAGCTCTGATGAAAGTACAAAAATAAACTTTTGCGTAAAGAGCGAGTTAATTACTAGGGGGCGAACCCAATCATATGAGTAATAATTTCTGTTCGTTTTAAGTTTTGATGTTGCTCCTTACTTTCGGTTGAAAAGTTGTTGTTTTTCAAATTTAATTTATGATCGTTTTTTAAATAATGCTGGGAAATCCGGCATCCCCTTCATAGCAATTTCCCTTCCCGCATGAAAACTTCCTCCATGGAAGATCATCCCATGTAACATCCGACCCATCCCCCCCAAATACCAGAAAAAATCCCCTCTGAAAACGTCTATACTTCCCAATAACCAATACTATATGTAAACATTGGGCAAAGTACATAACTTGCAGACTTTCCCCCGGGGACTGTGGGGGATTAAGTCATACTCAATGACATAGTTATTGTATTTTTCGACCATGCTGAACACAATGGCTATATTGATGAGACTAAACTTAATGAAACTTATATATTTGAAATCAGCATAAAAATCTGATTCTTTTGATGTATCTATTGGTATCGAAATTCCGTTCTTTAGAGTTTCGGTTACTGTTATAAGCTGGGTCGCTCCTTACTTACAGTTCGTTATCCCGAACTGTTTGATGATAACACTCTGGAGTCTATTAACGCTCTGGGGTTTATTTCTGATATGGACTTATGGTGTATTTCGGAAATTTCATAGGCGGTATATTTGCATAAATGCTAATCTGGAACATATTAGGAACTACAGTGAATCACTACCTGGCATTTTTTATTAATTAGCTTCTTACGTGACTTATTCGATCGAATCGTGAATATACGCGCTATTTCGTGAAAAATTACTAGATTTGGGAAAAAATCACTAACTTTAGAACAAAAACCACTATAATTCACTAGCTAGAAGAAAATCACTAGGCAACATAAAAATCACTAGAAATTGTGATAAATCACTAGGGGTGGCGACCCTGAATAGAAATACTTGCAGAAAACGCAGCGAAACTAGTAGACGAGTAATACTATTATCGAGATATTGTTAAATTGGGTGTCTGGATAATTCCAACCTGGAAAATCCCCCGGAAATTCCTCATCCAAGTGAATTCCCCCTTGTGAATGATGCCCTGCTGGAAAATTTCCTCTTGTGGATAATTCCCCGCTGGAAATCTCCCCCTGGGACAATTCCCCCTTGGAATATTCACCCGGACAAAACTCGCCTGGATAATTCCTCTCGCGAACTAATACCCACCCCCCCCCCTGGAAAATTTTCTCCCTGTATGTAAAATCAAGAAGCCAAAGGGAGAGTAAGACAAATAAAAAGCAAAAAAGGGATTGTGGAATTTTCTCCCTATATTCCAAAATGCAGAGAGAACACTGTAGTCCTGCCTGTATTTGTAATATAGGTTTAATAGCCCAAAGTCCCTTTTTTTCTTCTTTCTTTTTATGCGTCCTTATTTTCCTATTGGCTGCTCAATTGTATGCGTGGGAGGGGGGGGGCTAGCCTAGAACCGTTAAATTGATTGTTTCTGATCACTGTTGTAAACATCACTATTTCATTTCTTTAAAATAGATTAAATAAATTGTTTTCAACTGAAAGTAAGGAGCAACATTTAAACTAAAAAAGAATATAAATTATTCTTTATATGTGGGGGCTGCCCCCTCTTTAACCCATCGCTTGTAGCGCTTTTTTTCACTACGCATAGCACACTTTCGCAGCCACTTGTCTCTTTCGTGCCACACGTGGTGCTCGCCACTTTCTGTGTGAAAGCAGGAAACTAAATGCCCCAGGAAATTAAGACAGATAAATCTGATCAAGTCCATACAATTACGATTAAGAAAATCTGGAAATGAACCGTTGTAATGGCATTAACTGAATTTACCAATTATCTGTATTATTTATGTATATAAATAGTATTTGTTTAAATAATACAGATGTTTTTAACAGTAAACATTTAAAAATGTATTACAAAAGCACAAATTTTAGCGGCAATCGTGTGTTTATACGCTAAAATAAGATAGATTTAAAGAAATGGATGATAAAAATCGATTAGATAAAGTTTTTAAAGAAAAAGTAAAGCTTAAAGTGCTAAGGAGCTTAAGTAGGCCTACTAAAGTTTAAGAGTATATCAATTTTTTTTTTCTGGACCAGGGCTTTGGGGGTACAAAGGAATTTTTTCTGGGGGGGGGGTCAAAAAATTCAAAAAACGCATAAAAATTTGTTTACTTTCATTTTTGTTACGTTTTACGAGTCGGACAAAAATTTTTCTGTTTTTTTTGGGGCGGGTGTTCAATCCCCCTTACCCTCCCTGGATACGGCCTTGCCCTGGACCCATCTTGGTTTGGCACATCTGGCAATCGCAGTTTTCTAATAGTATTCTTTTAACTTTTTTAGGATTAGAAGTTTTTGGACAACAGGGCCGTATCCCGAATTCCTTTTTTTTTGGGGGGGGGGTATTAAAAAAAATTCAGGGGTTTTTACAAAAAAAAACTTTAAAAACGTATAAAAATTTGCTTTTATTAATCTGTCTTACGTTTTTACGAATCGGACAAACATTTTTTGGGGGGAGGGGGGTTCAACCCCTCCCGCCTGGATACGGTCTTTTTGGGCAGTACCATATTTTGGTCAGTGTTGCCACATTGAACCGTGGAAACAAATAAGCAAACCTAAACAGTTAAACCCGTAACGTTTTTCGTCTGTTAAAATTCTAACATTTACAGACAGTTGATTTTTCACCTATATTTATTTTTTAAATTCGGCACCAACTGCTACCAAAAACAGCACAAGTGCATATAGAGACCATTTTTTTATTGAAAAGGGAATTTCTATTTTTTCCAGTCTTTTAATATGTACACGGTTGTGCAAGCTTACACTCAACCAATGCAATTGCATTTTCACTGTCCTTGGTACCTCAAAAATCGAAAACAAAGAGAGAGAAATCTTAAGATAAAAATATTATCTACAAGAGGATCAATATGTACAATTTGACGATGCCACGGCCGTTTCTAACAATAGAGGGTTTACACATTGAGCTAGGGAGGCGATTGAAATAAAATAGGGAGGCGTATTGTTGCTAATATTTCAATAAATAGAGATACAGATAATTTAAATATATACCTGATATACCGGATTCTTCTTAAATGTGAGCCAATAGCTAGTTAGGGTAATAAGATTTTACAAAATCCCCAAGGGACTAGATTATATACAAGACCTAGGAGAATTGGAGCAGTAGCAAACAAGATGATTATTTTGCCACATAATAATTAATTGTATATTCATTGATTTTATTTTCATCCAGTCCCTTTAGTGTTCTCATTGGAGCCACCCTATTTAGCTTCTGTGATGCTCAACCACAGTGGCGACGATTGTATATATAGGTATTTGTTGATTTTATTTCTTGGTTTATGATTTCAAGTTATTTTAGTGGTTATCTTTGTTTCTTAGCGTCGACGACGCCAAGAAACATATATCCGCGTCACTTAGAGTGTGTTCCAAGTGAAAATTGCAATTTAATTCGTGTTTACTTCGAATTTAATACGAATTAATTGCCAACCTGGAACAGTTTATTAACTAATGCCTTATATGTATTGTAATTTATTATTAAAACACGAGTAATTTGAATGAGCAATGAGTAAAATATGAGTTTTGATCCCTTAATACTCATTAATTACCATTAGATTGGTAATTTGCCTCCATTTTTACCAATTTGATGATGAATGTACAGAAGTTAATTCAGTAAATGCGCTAGTTAACCGTAATCACAAAAATTAAAATGAATTTAATTTTCGATCGTTCCAGCTGTTCATTCGCTCTGACCTGGGACGAAATATTAAATTTTTATTAAATATTATTAACTTTTTGTCGGACCGGGAACACGCCCTTAGTTTTTGTCGTTTTCTTTTACTGGCCGTGGTCCCGTTTGTCTCCATCTTGAGATTTCTCTCTCTCTCTCTTGTTTTTGTCAGGGCTGGCCAGTTCGGCTTTAGAACTTTCATTTCTCAAAAATCAAGTTTGCATATGAGAAGTTCATATCATATTTTATAGCTCGTGCATGTTATTTATTTAGACTAAGCCTTGAATTTTGATTGTCAGGTTTTACATGCATTCAATCTGCATTAGCTTTATTTCGTAAGTTTGTTTTGTATAGTATGTAAACCGTCAAATGTTTTTTGTATCAGATTTCGGGGAGGTTCCGCGGTCATTCGTTTCATACTTCTCATTAAGTTGAGACTTTTTCATAAAAATTGCCTCGACTGATAAATGAAGCATCATTTGTGTGAAATTAATTATTTTGAACCAAGTAAGTAGAGGTTGAGACGCACGCTGTGGGGTTTGTTGATAGGTGGCATTGTCATGTCTTCCATTGTCTAAAGAAAAGTACAAATAGGAGCGGACACTTTGTGTAGAATAAGGATGTTGAGATTGCTTCATTATGTATTCATCGCCGTGACGTTTACTTTATTGATTTATTAGTTAAATAAAAACAAAGTTTTTTCTGATGTTTCAAACAAATTCACTCTAAAAATTCCCCCAAATTTGTAAAATTCTGAAAAACTATCGCTTTTCTGAAAACACAAAATTGATGCGATTAACATGATTAGGAGCATAAAAGTCATCAAGTACCACGCAGAAAATAAAAGACTAGTTGAAAGACAATTGAGAGTCCCAAGTATTTCATATGTCATGAAATCAGTAAACTTTGTTCTTTCAAAGCCCCAATTAAAATCAGTTTTCAGCTAAGCGATGGTTTTTCAGCATTTTAAAAATTTAAGGAAATATTACGAGTCTGTTCATTTGAACCAATATTACAGATACATATTACAGAAGCTGCTTAAATTTTGTTCGTTTTTAAAATTGATTTTGGTTCGTTTTTTTAGGCTTTAAAAGATTCTAGAAAAATGAACAACTAAAGGCGAATTTAGATGTGTTGTCAATCTAATTTACAAAAAAAATTGTCATTGCTATCGCAAATTTTCTGCTGTGCTATTGGAAATAACTTGGAGCTTCTCATTACAAAGTATAGCCTACTTTCGTTATTTTCGCTTCTTGGACTTCAACCTTATTTTTCGGAGAACTCAAATCATTTGGCCAAAGCAAATGTTAAAAAAAAGAAAAAAAGAAGTTAGCAAAAAAATTCCGCAATAAATTTTGGTAGTGGTTAAGAAAGCGGTAAAAACGTGATAAGTGAAATTTCATTAATGCTAATGAAATAAAAAAAAATAGGATGAAAAAATAATAGTTTAGAAAAAAATTTCCGCCATATATTTGCACATTAGGGGGGGGTAACGCATGGGATATATTAAATACGTAACCTAACCTAACCCAACCTAGGTACCTTTTCCCTCCCTAGACCCCCAAAAAGAATAGCTTAAATATTTTAAACGCAATGACAAACCACGGTTTCCAATTGCATTGCCTATTCAAAGAAACCAGTTTGACTGATTTCTTAAGCATCTTCCCTATATAATTATATCGCGTGTTTACCGTTTTCTTAACAAGTATCCAAATTTTTCCTACTTAAATTAATCGAAAAATAGTTACCATTTCTTAATCAGCTTCAATAGGCAATTTTTCTCACTATGCTGTCTTTTTTAAACCTATATAGGGCATACAAATAAGATGACAGACACATCAGTGTTACCCTGATAAAAAAAAAGGGATCTTTGTTGTTGTCCAAAGTTTGGGCTGTAATTTTCTTGTATAAATTTCTGACAATGACAATTCAAATGATTCAGTTTTGATTTCCATCTGACGCCATTTTACGGGGGTTTCAGTCTTATTTCAAAGATCTTGTCAAATACAAGACCTAGGAGAATTGGAGCAAGTAAAAACTGTAAAATAATAGTAAAAATATAAAGAAAATAAAAAATCCAGTCACCATCAGCTCTTAATTCCCCCTCCAACACCATGCTCTCCCTTATAAACATTCAGATAATTCTAGGTCTTAGTTTTGTATCTATGCATTGTTCAACGTAGGCCTACAACTACTTCCTCTGAAAAACGAAAGTTCGTGTAGCCTACTATTACAAGAGTTTCTAAAAAGACAAAACCAACCAATTAGCCTAACCCTTTTTTTACAATTCTTAGTGGTTTTTAATTTTTCACAAATTTTTAATTTTCAATTATTTTTTGTCACAAAAATCAACTTACATCTTCTTTTCTCATAGCGTTTCCCCCAAGCTAATACCGTTTTCACTAATAATCAACACTGCTTTTCAAACTTTCCTCACTAATACATTTTCTGTTGTCTTCATGAACTATTTTTCTAAAGTTACTCCGTCCATCTTTGACATTGTCAAACTCCAAACTCTCTAGTTTCATATCATACCCTACTTTGTAAGTTTCTCTCAAATACTCGCCCTGGCGTCTATCAACGCCATAGTTACCCACGAGATGGTTAGTACTCCTAAATTTCAGCTTTAAATTAGCTCTAGACCTATCTATATGTTGATCTTTACTT
Organism: Artemia sp. Qi Xiang Cuo; assembly: GCF_049724085.1. Taxonomy (NCBI): domain Eukaryota; kingdom Metazoa; phylum Arthropoda; class Branchiopoda; order Anostraca; family Artemiidae; genus Artemia; species Artemia sp. Qi Xiang Cuo. The sequence goes on along the minus strand of NC_142794.1, from coordinate 104,083,923 downwards.
TTAAGATCAGTATTGGCACTCTAATATACCTTAGTGTTCTGTATTGAACCTGTCAGTTATTGATTTACAATAACATAGTTAATCAGTCAGGTTAGTCATCCTGCCGTCATGAGGACCGTGTTCACTTATGAGCGATTTTATGACCAAATACTATACTGGGTATGGTGGCCGGCGTTTACTACCCTTGGAAAATACCCCCCCCCTTCCCAGAAAATACCCCCATGAAAAACACCCTCCCACGGAAAATACCCCTCCCCCTCGACTGGTTGGTCTCCAATCACTTTCGACTTATAAAAAAGCTTCAGCAGGCAATTTTTCTCACTATGCTGTCTTTTTTAAACCTATATAGGGCATACAAATAAGATGACAGACACATCAGTGTTACCCTGATAAAAAAAAAAGTGATCTTTGTTGTTGTCCAAAGTTTGGGCTGTAATTTTCTTGTATAAATTTCTGACAATGACAATTCAAATGATTCAGTTTTGATTTCCATCTGACGCCATTTTACGGGGGTTTCAGTCTTATTTCAAAGATCTTGTCAAACTTACTTTCAAAATAATATTTTACTCTCAAATAGTATAGTATTAACATTATTATTATCATTATTAATATGATATTATTATTCTATAGTATTAATATTATTATTAATATATAATAATATTAATATTATGAAATAGTATTAATTAACAATAATAATATTAATCCAAATAATAGTTACTGTTCTTGAATCAGCAAAAAATGGCATTTTTTCCCACTTGGCAGTTTTTTTACTGCTAAGTTACAAAAAATTTCAATGATAAAAATACCCTTCCTTTTTACCTTGTTTTACTTTTTTTTTTTATTCTACTGTGAAGGACGAATTCTCGGTATCCCCTTCCCGTGAGCACCCATGCCTATATACGTTATTTTCTCGGTATTTCTTAGGAATTTGAAATTTTGTGCTTATAAAGCGTTTTTAAATGGAAAATATGGCTGGAGTAAAAAACAAAATGTTGTATAAAGATTATTGTGGATGGGGATCTAATTCTCGAGCCCTCGGGTAACTGGCTGAAGCTTCTACCCGTAGACCAAAGTAATCATTGACAAGAATATGTTTCATTGTGGTTTTATTATAATGTTGACCTAACTTAAATGCCTTATTTAAGTTTTTTTTTACCATTGAAATAATGCCTGCGCTATAGGTTTCAGTACTTATCTGTTATAGCAACAACAGTCAAGAAGTGAATTTAGGTTAATCCTAATGAAATATGCCGAAGCACTATGAAAGTACAATACTTCAGTATAAAAGCAATATGGAAACTACAACAGAGAATTATCGGAAGCCAGTCCCACAGAAGGCATTATCCAAATGGTTTCTAATCTAACCTAATCAAAATACAAGCAAAAACATTTAATTAAAATATGCCTACAATGTAGTGTATATGATACCGTGAATATCCGAAATCTGTTGAACGTCGACATTCACCGGTGAGTGTCAACAAAAACATAGTCGCTTGGTGTATGTCCGAAATATTTGTTAAATATCCTTATTTCTGACTTTCACCAAAGAATGTTGACATTCACCGTACACTAATGGTGAATGTTTAGCATTTATGAGATTTATATGTAAAATTTTGTATCTATTTTACAACTCTTTAAGCATGTGTTCTTCCTCCGTCGCCTATTCTGATGTGAGCTTCATAAAGTATACTGAACAATTTCTTGTTAGTAACTTAATACCGAATATTCGTTTCTCCTAGGTTTAAAGGTACAATCAACTTCTCTTCATCATTAAGTTTTATAACGTCAAAATATTTTCATTGTCTACAATCCAAAGGTGTGTTGCACTAGCAGAAACCACTTCAGAAGTTATTTTAGAGTAGGTTACATTTTAGTTACTTTTCTTGAGAGAAATGAAAACAATTGTTTTCTCGTTTACCCGTAATTAATGCATTTAACTTTCAAAAAAAATATCAGGATTCACTGCAATATACTGTATAAATCAGGGTATTGAAAAAAAAGACTGTCATCATCAAACTTTGCGTAAGACCGACAAAGCTGATTGAATCCAAGCAGAGATAAGGAATTGATTTTTTCTATCTTATTTTTCAATTATAGATAAAAATTGGGGTTTTTCCTCTCTTTTGGACATTCACCACAACATATCTGTGATTGTCGATATTCACCCGTGAGGGTCCGAATGCACAAGAATGTGATGAAATATTTGATCTTTCACTGACGTATTTGGTGTTTGTTGACGTCCACCGGTAAAAGTCGACATTCACGGTAACATATATACACTCTCACGCTAAGCTGAAAGAAACTACAAAAAGAAAAAGGTTCTGTCTGACCAACAACTTGAGTATTGTTGCTTTAACAGATAAGTAGCTAGGTTTCATATAAGTTTATTGATCTGTTGGAGATGTAGTTATTCTAAAATTGATATCAATATGAACAGTCTAACCTCGGATAAAGCACACTGTCATCTAAAGCAAACAACTAAACTGACATTCGGTAATTGGCTGGTTTGTGATCTACAACAAAGCAATTCAATTTCAGGGTTAGGGATCGGATCATTAAAGTTCATGTAAATAGCAGCTGAATCCTTCTTACTTATTAGGTTATGTGCTGTTGCATGTGATGACCCCTAACCACTTGGTAAGATGGCAATTAATTTGCAAAGCACTTCCCTCTGAAAAGCACGTTGACCGTTAATTAATGTGGAATGGGCTTTGCAATAGACTGTCAAATGCAAATGTTGATGAAACAGGAAGCTAAATAGGGGAACACGCAAATTTCATTTAATACTAATATTAAGTAAACTAAGGTCAAATGCTGAGTTTGCCAATTCTGTGCAATTAGAATTGAAATGGAAAGAGCCGACATACTGATAAGATATACAAATTACAACAGCCAATCAAGGCACTCTGTTTTTTCTTACAGAAGAAACAAATTCGAAGAATACTAAAAATAAGTTATTGAATTGAGATAATAATGAGATAATAATGAATTGAGAAAATAAGTCATTGAATTGCCCCGCCCCAAAAATGTTTTAGGGCGGGGTAATGGATTCTACCGACTGGCTGGTCATTTTTACCGACTGATCTTGCTATTGAAGTTGCTTCATTGTTTTGTTTTTTACTGACAAGTACTGCTCTTCTTTCTTCGATTTTAAGTAAATGATAGTGATATATTATCACCAATGATATGATTATCACAATATATATTATCACAATGATATGATGTATCACCAATGATAGTGATAAATTATAACTCTGAAACGTGGAGGTGTTGAAAGGTTGACAAGGATCAGGGACACCCATTGGCGGGGTGGGAACAATCGCTTGCTATATTCACAAAATTATCTTTTTGATGTTTTTACTGTTAAAAAGCCAAAGTACCCCTCCTCCCTAGAAGTATCGGGCGTCTTTGCTTTTTGCTCCCCCTCCCCCCCCCTCCCTCCTTTTACATTGGCACTCTCAAGAAAATTGTGCTAATTTTTATCCTCAGGAAGTGTCGAAGGGTAGTTAAAGGCACTGAAAATACCAAGGTCATCAAAATAAAAACTTTTTGCTTCAAAATTGTGAGGCTTTTAGGGCAGTATTGCATTTTTGTAAGTTTGGCTACTTCGAACCGTGAAAAAAAGAGAAAAAAATTAATTAAATAAATTTACTAACGCGTTTTGCATATAAAAATTCAAACATCAACAATTTGTTGATTCTCACAGACAGCTACAGTTTCAAAAGAAACAGCTACAGTTCTTGAGCTGTTTGATGCCGTACATTTATATTTTCCTTATTTTTTAGCACATTTTTTTTATTTGGTTCCCGCTACTACCAAAAATTGCATAACTGCATGTTTTCTTCTTTTAAAAACGGTGATCAAGTTTTTCCTATTTTTTAATTAGGAATTAATTTAATTACAATTTAATCTAAAAAAATTAATAATAATTTAGTAATTATTTTTTAAAAGATTTTCCTAATTTTTACAAATGTTTTTGGTTGTTTCGGTTTCCACTTCACTAATTCCACTAATTGAATTGATTTGAATTAACCTTTATTAAAAAAAATTAATAATACATCATTTAGTCTTTTACCAAGTAGACGTCCAAGAAAAACAAAAAAGTTGTTTTTATTCCACTATCGGTGGTTCTTGAATTGAATGACCGTGTATCCAACCATGGGCAGTCCAACCCAGGAAAGAGCAAACCATAGCCTATATTGACCTGAGATTTAAAAATTTAGAAAAAAATGTCTCTAGTGAAAAAACTTGTTATTTCGATTAATCTTAATAGTAATTACATGAAAAAAGTCTTTTTCAACTGAAAGTAAGGAGCAACATGAAAACTTAAAACGAACAGAAATTATAACTTATATAAGGGGGGCTCCCCTCTCTTCAATGCCTCGCTCTTTACGCTAAACATTTAAAACAGCATAATATTGTAATTAAATGGTCCGCGTCTTTCAGGAGTCGTTCTTAAAGAATTGGGACAAAAAGTCAAACTTTAGCGTAAAGAGTGAGTTATTGAGGAGAGGGCAACCCTCCCCATATAAGTAATAATTACTGTTCGCTTTAAGTTTTGATGTTACTCCTTACTTTCGGTTAAAAACTTTTTTTTATTTAATTTCTGATCGTTTCTAAATAATACCGGGAAATCCGGCTCCCCTCCATGGAAAGTTATTCTCACGTAAAATACCACCTCCCCCGTCATGAAAATTCTTCTCAGACAATTCCATTCTAGCTGAAAATTCCCCCCGAAAAATTTCTTGCAGAGGGTTCCGGGTGAAATTTTTTTCTTAGCGCACTTTCATTTGAAAAGATTGTTTTTTAAATCATGCCCGAAATCCCCTCCGCCGTGGAAAATTTTTCCCGCTAATAACCCGTCCCCTAGTAGAAAATTGCTCCAGCATAAAAGTCCCTCTGGAGAATTTATCCCGTGGAAAACTTCCCCATGGCGAATTTCTCCCGTGAAGAATCCCCCCTCTTACGGAAAGATACTCTAGGCAACTTCAACCCGATAAAAATTTCCCTCTGGACAATTCTTCCCCCTTAATTCTGCATTTTTATGCTTAACGGACAATTCTTTCCTAACGGACAATTCTAACTGGACCATTCTTTCCCCCTTAAAATCTATATCTAAAATTGAAACGGCAAAGAGAAAAGAAGACTAATAAAAAGAAAGCCGTATATACATTCTGGCAAATTTTCCCTTGATAGTTCATCCACGGGAAACTTTTTTCCCCATGGAAAATTATTCCTCGTTGAAAATCCCCCCCCCCCCAGTAGCAATCGAAAATGATGTATCTATTGATATACCTCGCTCTTCACGCTAAAGTTTTCCGGCACTTTAAAAAAAAGTTACTTATTGGGACAAAATTTAAACGTTAGCGTAAACAGCGAGGTGGTGAGGAGCGGGCAGCCCCCTTTATATAGGCCAAAGTAATATTTTCGGCTTGTATTAATGTTGCTCCTTACTTTCAGTTGAAAAGACTTGTTTTTTAAATTTAATTTCTGATCATTTTTTTTTTAATAACGCCAGGATTTCTGGCCGCACCTCCATGGAAAAATCCCCCTCCCCACGGAAATATTCTTTGGCCAATTCAAGCCTGGCGAAAATTACCCCGACAATAACCCTTAACATCTCCACGGGTAAAATCGCTAAAGAGAAAGCAGGACATGTACAGAAATTTCGTATAAGAATTCTGGTAAATTCCCCCAGTGTAAAATTTTCCCTGAAAAGTTCACCCCCGAAATCTTGCCTTTCCATTGAAAATTACCCCGGTGCGAAATCCCCCCAGTAGAAAATTCGTCCTCCCCTCCCCACCTGAAAAATTTATGCATACTTCCCAATAATAAATACTATATGTAAACAATGGGCAAATTATACAAATTAAAGACCTTTCCCCAGGGGCTGTGGGGAGTCGTGTTATCTCCAGAAACATAGTTATCGGGCCTTTCGACTATGCTTAACAAAATAGCTATCTAAAAATTTTGATCGGACGATTTTGGGGGAAAAGTGGCGCGGGAGGGGACCTAGCTGCCCTCCAATTTTTTCGTCACTTAAAAAGGGCACTAGAATTTTTATTTCCGTTAGAATGAGCCCTCTCCCGACTTTCTAGGCCCACTGGGTGGATACGATCACCCCTGGGAAGAAAAAAAACAACAAAGAAACACACATCCGTGATCTTTCTTGTGGCAAAAATTGCAAAACTCTACATTTTTGCAGATAGGAGCTTGGAACCTCGACAGCAGGGTTCTTTGATACGCTGAATCTGATGGTGTGATTTCCAATAAAATTCTTTGACTTTCAGGGGGTGTTTCCTCCTTTTTTTCGAAAATCAGGCAAATTTTCTCATGCTCGTAATCTTTGAGGGGTAAAACTAAAATTAATGAAACTTATATATATAAAGTCAGCATAAAAATCCGATTCTTTTGATATTTCTATCGGTATCAAAATTCCGTTTTTTAGAGTTTTGGTTACTAATTGACTAAGCTGTAGTTTGGTAAGAGTTATCGTAGAATTAAATTGGATGAAAACAAGTTCAAACCTTAAGTGGTTTAAGCTACGAGAGGATTTTTAGAGGAAGATGGGTTAAAAAAAGGGGGATTTTAGCCAGAATTGAACCAATCTTGGCGAAACGAGACTGTGCCTTTATGGTGTTACTTAATTTATTTTTCAAAAATTAAGTCAGCTGTCGCCATTCACTGCGTTTTAGATAGCTCATTTGATGCAAATTAAGTTTTTGTGTAGTTAGGTAAAATTAACCTGGTTGTTATTCTTTGAGTGATTGATCACTATAAACGGTTCAACCCTGACTTAAGAGAGTTATGGGTAGTAACAATTAAATATTAGTACACGTACACAGTGCGCTCTGGGGTTCAACCGGCGTGGCGTCAGTAAGTGGTTACTTGTAACCAGGGGGTACACCTCGTATTTGTTGTCACTCCTCATTAAGTACTCCGTTTATGTAAGCCACGAAGCAGCAGGTTATTCCTTTTATCAGATGATAGTATACGGCTGATCATTATGAGAAGTAAGATAAGTAGGTCCTATCATGTGGAGAAGAAAGACGCAAGGGGGTTGTTTGGGTGAAATTTAGCGAAAGTCAGATATTAAATGACAAGGGTTGGATGTTATAATTATCCTTGTAGTTTCTTCCCTTGTTATGGTTGACAAAAGAAAATGTCTGGGTATGCCTTATTAGATTTTTAAACGACCCGGCTTATTTGAAATTGAAGCACACAAGCGCCTTTTATCGTTACGGAGATTAATATAGGCTACAGTTGTGTCAAAAATCAGTCAGTTATTGTGTTATCAGGAAAAGCAGGTCGTCCCAGAATCAGGTGGAAGGACGTTGTAAGGAATGATTTAAGGAAAGTTAGAACTTCTTGGGAGGGTGCAAAGAGAGTGGCTTTTTAAGAAATTGGGTTGGAGGAAGAGTATAGGTGCTTTAAGCCCTTCAAGAGACAAGCCATCAATACCCGGGAAATTTACCCACAGAACCCACATCTCAAAAATTATTACGAATGATTCAGCTCTTTCATGACTAATCATACTGAACTGCATATCCTGATCATATACACTAGCTGGCTTTCAGGTTTACTTTTATAATTTTTGTTTACCAAACTTATTAACAATTTCAGGTACTCGTGCATTATGTGGACACTGTTAAAGAAGTCAAGTTTGGTTAATGCTAATGAAATAAAATGAAATAGGATGAGTATATAATAGTTTAGAAAGAAATTTGCGCTGTATATTTGCACATTAGGGGGGATGGGGTAAAGAATACCATATATTAAATACGTAACCTAACCTAGGTACCTTTTCCCCCCTTAAACCCTAAAAAACAATCGTTTAAATATTGTAACTCATTGAGAAACCACGGCTTTGCAGTCATTTATCTATAGTGATCTCACGCAAATAGCCTGCCTGACGGGTTTTTCATGACTGGTTTCCTTGTACAATATATAGCAGTGCCCACATAATGCACCAGTACCCAATTGCATTCTTATCATCACGGTCACAACCACTTAAATAAACCTCTTCACTTACCTTGTTTTCTGTTCCTCTCACTAGTTTATTTATTGTATTTCATGTTACTTTCATATTACCTTGATATTTCTCAAATTTAAGAATATAGAAGTTAGAGACTGCCTTTCGCTGCAGCTTATTCATCTGTGTTTTAAACAACTCAAATTCTTCATCGTTTTGGTCATCCAAATATCTATCATCCAGAGTTTTTCTAGGCTTGAGTTTTTATCGTTTTTTTTCGGTTTTATGGTTTTAAGAGGACCTGTCGTCTCATAGATGCACAGAATAATTGACATAAACCTACCAAAAGCCTTCGAAGGATATTCATTTTTGTTTTTAATTCTATTGTAATAACCCTCTTGGCAACACTAGGACATTTTTGCATAAAAAAAAGCATTGCTTAACTTTTTTTTTGTTTAATTTGGTATCACTTCTGAAAAATGAGCTCGGTCTAATGATAGGCTCTCGTTTTGGTTTTGAAAAGGACCATTCATGATTATTTTGTAGAGAAGTTTGAAGCCAACTCATTTTGAATGTATTATAGACTAGCTTTAGAATGTGTATCCCAATTTAAAATTTGTTGTGGTATAGAGAGAAATAACCGGACTTTCGAAGTTCATATTATGGTTTATTTGTTCCTCATTTTGAGTAACACTAAGAGGGTTTTTTTTTTTTCAGTTCAAAATTGTATTTTACTCACTATTGGTATTATTGGGTGATACCAAGATGTTTAATGACTATGCGGAAATTAAGATAATATTAATTGTTTATGATTAAGTTTTTTAGCTAATTTTAATTTTATACTGAAATTTACTAATATCAAAGCTGATTTAAGACTATGAATGGTTGTAGGTTATTATACTGTTGTAAAGCTACTTACTCTTTTTTTACTCCTAAACCAATATTCTTGTTTTATATACTTGGCTTTTGTGTTTTTAGTAAAGCGCTAGTTTTCTATAATCCTGCAAACATAGGGAAATATCATCGTTTAGTTTATTTTCACTAGCTTTGTTGCTATATGTTAGATGGACTGTGAAGCAATAATTTTTGTTCGTTTTAAGTTATAACTTCGCTCTTTACTTCCCTCAGAAAAACTTCACTTTTAAATTAACCTTTGCAAGTTTAAAAAACGTAAAACAAAGTGTTACGGCAACTTAGGTGATGGGTGGTCGGCGTTTACCCCCCCCCCTGGCGACTACCCCTTTCTGGAAAATACCCCCCCCCCCCAGAAAATACCCCCCTGGTAAATTCCCCCCGGAAAATACCCCAGAGTGGAAAATAAAGCTTTCCAAATTTAAGAATTTTATTTGAGTTTTATTTTTTTATTTCCGTTGGGGGAAGGAATTTTGGTACTTGTGTATTATGCGCCACTCACTCAAGTTTACGCTGTGTAAAATTCGAGAACACGTCAGATTTTTTGTTAGTTTCTTCGTTACTTTAGAAATAAATTTGGGCTATAGATTTGCTCATTAGGGGAGGGGGCGAGGGATAAAATATAGCGGGTCTGCATGCAAAATGTGTTTGGTAAAATTATTCTGCATATTATATATATATATATATATATATATATATATATATATATATATATATATATATATATATATATATATATGTGTGTGTGTGTATTTTAAAGCCAAATATATGGCCATGAACACAGTAAAATAACATAAGTGAAAGGCACAAATAACATTAACTTTGATCAGCGATCATCATAAAACACTTAAATGAAACACTACACTAACCTAGTAATAGTGCCTAGTAATACCTAGTAATACTTGGAAAAGTGGTCATTGAAAAAAAAAACATTTAAAACTTGGAAAAAATACTTAAATGAAACATTACATTTACTCTACACTGGGATTTTTCTTTTTTTTAGTTTTCTAAATTTCCAGATACCTCGCTATGCTTTTGTAATTTTTTAGTGGCCATATACCTGGAAAGAATTGTTTTCTGACGTCAAACTATCCAAATACTATACCCCCCCCCCCCTAATGTGCTAATATATAGCCCAAATTATATATTTCCCATATATTCTGTCACTGGTCTTTGTCTTATCTCGCGCTAAGCTGGAAAAAAACTAACGGAGAAACTAGTTTTGTTCTCGAGTTTTACACAGCGTAAACTTGAGTGAGTTGCCCATAATACACATGTTTTGGCTTAATTTTGATGAGTGTTCGCCTATATTTTTTTTCTGCATTTTTTTTCTGCATTTTTTTTTATTTGGCACTCGCTGCTGCCAAAAATTGCAGAAGTTCATATGGAAGTGTTTTCAACACAAATGGATTTGTGTTTTTTCCTCTTTTTCCCGTTCCCTAGCTCTTTACAACGAAACTAAAAAAAAAAAAATTAAATAGAAGTTTCTAATGTAGAAACCTTATTTTCCATAGGGGGGGGGCCATTTTCCGTGAGGGCATTTTCCAGGGGGGTCACTTTCCGGGGAGATTTTCCGCATTGGAATAGTTTCCGGGGGGTTAAACCCCCCCCCCCATCCCCCATTCACTATATTCAGTTATGTTATTTTATTGTGTTCATGGCCGTATATTTGGCTTTAAATTATGCTTATTTATCTATCTAATATGCAGAATAATTGTACCAAACACATTTAGCATGCAGACCCGCTATACTTTACCCCCCACCCTAATGTGCAAATATGTAGCCCAAATTTATTTCTAAAGTAATGAAGAAACTAAAGAAAAAATCGGCGTGTTCTCGAATTTTACACAGCGTAAACTTTTCTGTGTGGTGCATAATACACAAGTACCAAAATTCCTCCCCCCCCCCTGCGGAAATTATAAAAATAAAACTCAAATAAAATTCTCAAATTTGGAAAGCCTTATTTTCCACAGGGGGGGGGGGGGGTTAACGCCTAGAACCTAGGTGATGATAGGTTGACGTGGGCTTTAGCTAAAATAGGGTCTTGTTGTCTGTACTTTATATAAGGGTTAATAATTTTCCCCGAGTATGTACTGCTATCAACGGATGATAACAAAATGACAGCTACAGAAGGTTAATAACAGGTAAAACTTCCTTTGTCATCGTGTATGCTTCCTAAATATTTTTTCTATTCTAAAGTTGTGATTTTGCAAATTCCTCACATGTTATCTAAGTAAAATGTCCTGGCTTCAAAGGTAAACTTTTTAGAAATCAAATAACTTTGAATATTGATAGAACTTCATATTTTCTCTTCAGAAACGTAAGCAAAATTTCCGTATCTCTCATAAAATTTTGTGAAATTTATACCGTATAGCCTGATTTTGAAATACAGAAGTTTTATTATTTTGGATGGGCCACTCGATACCAACATAAGTTTTGAGAATTTGGGAACAGAATTAGCTAATAAGTGTCCAGCAGAGCTCTATCGTGAAATCCTCTTCCATCGCTCCCCAGCATATTCTTCAAACACTAAAAAAGAAGGTTGTCACACGAGTCTTGTGAGTATTTTGTAAACTCTCTTGTTTCCCTCTTGAACATCTGTAATTCCACAAGTAGATGAATATTTTTTTTTTAATTTTAGGATCAAAATCTTGAAAAAACTGTCCACGAAAGGCTCTGCAAAAAATTTCTGTTACATTTTTGTAACCCTGTCGGTTTTATATACATATGGGCTCCTTGATTCGCTATGTAAGCATTCATGAAGGGCTAAGAGATAATCGCTCTATCAGGCACATGTACTTGTTGTGGGGGGGGGATAGCTTTTAAATGAGCCATTAAACACTTCTCTACTATGGCGTGGTAGATTGCTAGCCCTACTAGTGTTGCAGCAGCCACTGGTGAGAGATGACTGGATTTATGAAACAAACTAAGGGGGTTGGGAGGGGGAGTTTAAGAAAGGGGTGATTTTAAACCTCCCGTTAAGGGTTTAGAACCATGAATATTACATGGTGCCCTTTTTTTATACTTCCAACCTTTTCTGCTTGAGAAATGGTACCAAAAGTGCCGTTTTTAGTACCATTTGGCACTTGCAAATTCTGGAATTTATAAAAAGCACGTAGATTTGACTAATAGCTATTAAATGAGCCATTAAGCATCTCTCTATGATGTTCTGGTAATCCGCTAGCCCCGGTAGAAAAAAAGGAAAAGGGAGATATTCCAGTGCTACCCATGCAAAGAATTGATTTTCCTTGTTGTTCAAGGTGGAGGACTGTAATTCTTCTGTATAGTGTTTTCAAACATGCTGATTCCAGTGCACTTTTCATTTTGATGTAATTCCAATTTTGAGGGGGTTCAGGCTCTTTTGTAATCGAGATAAATTTGTTTTCACAATACACTTTTACTTTTAAGATTAACTGAAATAATAGTTGCCATTCATGAATCAGTGTTAGATTGCAACCATGCAACCATGATTACTCAATGGGAATTCTTACCAATAGCTTAGGCTAAATTACTTTTCTTCATCTGTCGAAGACCAGATGTGACAGTGAAAATTTGGCCCAATTTTATGAAAAGTCTTAAATTATGGATCTGCTGTCTTGAACCCTATTGTACAGGTAATTAAGAAGAAAAAAAATAAAGAAAAAGTGTAGTTTCCATTAAATGTTTTTATCTAAAATTAATGTTTTTTCTCTGAAAAGTTTTTCAGCTCCATGATTCTGTATTTATTTTATAGGTATTCAGTGTGGTTATACATCTCTGTTTGGTCTCTACTCAGCTTTTCTGTTTGCCCGAACAGGTAAGTTCAATTATCTCATTGGTGCTATGTTCAGTTTTGCAGCCAGGTGTGCATTGTTTTGGGTAGAAGAACGCAACTTTGCATCTTTATGCGATTTCATTTTGTTTACACGCAATTTGATAAAATACACACGGTTATATTCCAGTATTATAAGTAATATAGTAAGACATTTTATTGCAGTAAGCCTTTGGCTTCAATATTTGTTTAAAATAAATAAATAGAAATTCCCTTTGTTCTATATAAATATGTAAAAAAGATTATTTCTTAATTGACCATTTGTGTAAGTAACTAAATCAAAGGCAGCGCAGTAGCGCTGCCTAAGCAAAGAACGATGTTGGCACAACGTATTATTTTTTTTTGGTTTTAGACCAGTGTACTTCGTATAGAAGGAATTGTCGTAGAAACTTCAAAAAGAGCTTACGCACATCATTTCCCCAATCACATCCCATCAAATTTTTTACATAGCTGTTTTGTTCAGCGTAGTTGAAAATTCCGGAAATTATATCTTTGAAGATGACCACTCACCCCCCTCCCCAAAGCCCTCAGGGCAAGGGTTGTAAGTTATGCCCTGGGGCATATAAGGTTTTTATAGAAAGACTGGTCGTATAAACTTCGGAGGAGGCTCATTGGATTGATAATAAGAAGTTCTGCTGTCTTTTTTAAGAGTCAAAGTGATCGGAGGGCAGCTATCCAATACACACATCTTGTTTTCCTGAAATGCATAAGAAATTTTGAGACAATAATTTTATTCAAAATTGTCTAAATATCATATAACAAGGCTTTTGGGGTTGAAAAAACTCCCAGAGCCTGGGGCAAGGGTTGTAAGTTGTGCCCTGGGGACATTTGAGGTTTTTTTTAATGGAAGGGATGGTTGTTTAAGCTTTAGGGTAGGCTCATTTGGTTGAAAATTGGAAGTTCCAGTTCTCTTTTAAGAATCAAAAGTGATGGAGGGAAAGTAGTACCCCCCCTCTTTTCATCAAATATATTTGATTGAAATTGTGAGATAGCCACTTTGTTTAAAATAGTCCAAAGAGCATATAACACTGCCTTGAGGGCTGAGATTTACTCTCTCCCCTCTCCAGAACCCTTGGGCAAGGTTTGTAAGTTATGACCTGGGGTCATATAAGGTTTTTATGGAATGGGTGGTCATATAAACTTCAGGTGGGTCTCATTTGATTTGAAATTAGAAGTCATAATTTCCTTTTTAAGGGTCAAAAGTGATTTGAGAGCAACCAGGCCACCCCCTCCCCTCATGCCCAACATTTCCCCAAAAACATCCAAAGAAAATTTTGAAATAACAATTTGTTCAGATTATTTGAAGGGTCCGGAAACTATGTTTGAGGAGGACACCCCACCCCCTCGCCCCTATAGCCCTTAGGGCAAAGGTTTGTAAGTTATACCTTGGGGTATATAAGGTTCTTATAGAAAGGGTGGTCATATATACTTCGTAGAGGGCTAATTGGATTGGTAATCAGAAGTTGGTAATCTATTACCCTCTTTAAGAGCTAAAGTAATCAGAGGGTAGCTACCCCCCCCCCCATGTCGTGTTTTCCTGAAGTGCATACAATAGAAATATCGAGATCACCATTTTACATAGTGAAATAACATATAACAAGGCTTTTGGGATTGATAAAAATCACCAGAGTCTGGGGGCAAGGGTTGTAAGTTATGGCGGGGACATTTAAGGTTTTATGGAATGGATGGTTGTATAAGCTTTAGAAGTGGCTCATTTGTTTGAAAATTATAATTTCTAGTTCCCTTTCAAGAGTCAAAAGTGACGGAGGTCAACTAGCCCCCCTCCACCCAAATACACCTCTGTTCACCGAATGCATCTGAGTGAAATTGTGACATAGGCATTTTGCTCAAAATAGTTCAAAGAACATATAACAATGCCTCCAGGGTATGCACAATCCCCCAGAGCCCTAGACCAAGGGTTGTAAGTTATGTCCTGGGGGCATATAAGGTTTTTATGGAATGGGTGATCGTATAAACGTCAGATGGGGCTCATTGGATTTGAAATTGGAAGTTATATTGTCGTTTTTAAGATTCAAAGTGATCTGAGAGCAACCAGCCCCCCTTCCCCCACGCCGATCATTCCCCCCTCCCCCTTCAACAAAAACAACAACACCCAAACAAATTTTTGAGACATCTATTTTTTTAAATATTATTGAACGGTTCAGTAATTATGTGTTTGGGGATATCAAAAGGGCGTAACTCAGAAAACGCTGAGTATGTTAATTTAGAACTTTCAGGAAATGATGAGGGATATGACCAATTGACCAAAAAGGTGATATTTGCACACTCTCACTACTACGACTGTCACTGCTTCTACTGCTACCACAAGTACTTTTACTACTACGACTACTATCACTACAACTACTACTTCTGTAGCGAGTAATACTAAAGCTGAGGATATTGAAATAAATATCTGAGGAAATGTTGAGGGGAAAATTGAACTAATCAATACATATACTATGTGTATACAGATTGCTGCTACGGGCTTTTCAGCAATATTTTGGGATCGGCTTATCAAGAGGGAACTTCTGGGGCATCATGAGTGGGATGTTCAATTGACCAAAAGGCAAAATGTACCTGTTACTACAGCTATTAATGTTACTACTACTACTGCTGTTGCTAGTCTTTGTGGGGATTTGTAGATTGTTGTTTAATTATTTTACTGTTGTATGGAAAATAAATCTATCTATCTGTCTGTCTATCTATTTGATACACTGTTACTGCTACTACTGTTTCTATTACTATTACTGCTACTATGAAACTAGTACAATTAAGGCTACGCGTATAAAGATGAAAATTTTACAGAATTTTGAGGGGAAATTCGAACTAAATCAAATAGTGTGTGCATGCAGATCGTCAAAAGGGTGTATATCAAGAACGGATTTGGGTATTAAGTTGGAACTTTCAGAATATAGTTAAAAGGAAAGATAAATTGACAAAAAGGTAATATATTCATGTCACTATAACACTATTACTACTGCTACTAAACTACTCCAACTACTACTTCAATTGCCACAACTTTTAAGGCTTAGAGCATTAAGGTGAAAAGAGCGTTAAAAGGGAATCAAAAGCGCACATCAGCAATATTTTTGGAACGGCTGACCGTGTCAATGTGAAATTCCGGAGCATCATGAAAGGGATGTTCAGCTGACCAAAAGGCAAGATGGACATGCTACTACCGCTATTAATGCTGTTGCTACTACTGTTACTACTACTACTAATACAGCAATAACTCTGCAACCTCTTCTCCTATTACCACCGCAACCACTGTGATACTAATACTATTTGGGCTAAATCTATCAAGGTAAAATTTTAGAGAATGTTGATGGCAAATTTGAACTAATATAAGAGACAAATTTTACGAAAGAGACAAGTTAGTGCAAGTTTAAGGTCTATTCCATTAATTCACAAGCTAATTGGCCAGTCAGTGCTCTCTCTGCTAATTATATAAACAGTCAGTGCAAAAACCTTTTAAGTCAGTCAGTCTCAACCTTTAAACCTTTTTTCAGTCAGTGCATAAACAGTCAGTATAAACAGTCAGTGCAGTCAGTGCTAATTGGCCAGTCCGTGCTCTCTTCAAATATGATTCTGTGTAACATTGAAAGTACACCCCCCCCCCCTAATGCTTAGATATAGCCCTAGATTATATAAAAATTTTCCGATTCTCTTCTGATGCTCAACAAAAAATTTCTTTGTGGTTATTTCTCGTCATAAGTTTATTAAAAAGGCCAAGTAATGCTAATTTGATACAAGAAATGCTGTTAGAAAGGGCATTCAATGGTAAATCAAATGATGCCTACAGATAATGGGAGAAATCTCGAATTCCTCAGCTATTCCCAGTATATGCAATTGGAGAACAGTACCAAACAGTTCGGGGTAATGAACTGTAAGGAAGGACCGATGTGGCTCAATAGTAACCGAAACTCTAAAAAATAAGAAACTCTAAAAAACCGAGTCTTGATAACAAGAGATACATCAAAAGAATTGAATTTCGATGCTTATTAAAAATATGCATCGAATCAAATGTAATGGTACCCATCAAAAGTTACGAGCCTGGGAATATTTGCCAAATTTTCGAAAAAGGGGAGAAACAGCCCCAAAAGATCAAGTGTTCTTAATGAAAATCATGCCATCAGATTCAGCATACCAGAGAACCCTAATGTAGAAGTGTCAAGCTCCTATATACAAAAATGTGGAATTTTGCCTCTTTTTTTGTCAGGACAGGTCACAGATGCGTGTTTTTTTTTATACAGAGGTGATCATATCAGTGATCGAACCATCGAACCAGTGATCGTAGAAGATCTGGAGAGGGCTTGTTTGATCGGAAATCAAGAGTTCTAGTGCCCTTTGTAAGTGACCAAAAATATTGGATTGTACCTTCCACGCTTGTTTTTCCCCAAAGTCACCCGATCAAAATTTTCAGCTAGCCATTTTTTTCAGCACAGTCGAAAAACCTAATTACTATTTCTTTGAGGATGATGTAGCCTCCAACAGTCCCCGGGGGAAGGGCTGCAAGTTATGAAATTTACCCATTGTTTACATGGGGCATTGGTTATTGGGAAACATACAGACGTCTTCATATGGGATTTTTCTTTGGGGAGGGGGTGGGGGGTGGGTACGTGGGAGGATTTTTTCATGGGGGAAGAGAATTTTCATGGAGTGGAAGCCGGATTTCCCAGTATTATTTAAAAAAATGATCAAAAATTAAATACAAAAAATGGTTTTTTCAACTGAAAGTAAGGATCAACATTTAAACTTAAGACGAATAGAAATTATTAAGTATATGAGGGGGTTGGTCCTTCGTCAATATTTCACACTTTACGCTAAAGACTATTTTAGTACTTTTAAAAGAGCTTATTCTAATTAAACGGGCTTTGCGAATCAGGGGTCATTCTTAATGGATGGGACAAAATATTAAATCTTAATTAATGGGACAAAATTCGAACTTTAGCGTAAAGAGTGAGATATTGACGAGGGAGGTGACCCCCTCATATACGTAATAATTAATGTTCGTCTTATGTTTTAATGTCCCTCCTCACCTTAAGTTGAAAAAACTTTTATTTAATCAATTTAAAGGTGTATGAAGACTATATCTGTCTCAAGTGTATAAGAAAGAGAAGGGAATAGATAAAACATAGCCAGAGGATAAAGAAATGATAATCAGGAGAAGTAAAAGTATAGATTCTTGCTGGATTCGGAGGATTCTGTCTTTAGGATCGCCGTTTTTGCTTTTCAGCAGACCAAACAACAAGCGGAGAAACCAGAGAAATGATCATGGTTGCAGCAAAAACTGCAACATAGTGAAGAGCGAAGAACGGTCCATAGTAAGCAAAATTTAAAAAATTTACCTTTTAAGAAACTATCTTGTGAGAGAAAAAATACCATTTAGCCTACAGCTGAACCAGGAATGGTAGCTATTATTTCTGTTAATCTTTAGTGAGTGTTATTGCAAAACAAGTTTGTAGGAATCAAACAGTTCGTGTTAAAGAACTGTAAGTAAGGAGCGACCCGGCTCAATGGTAACCGAAACTCTAAAAACCGGAATTTTGGTACCAATAGATACATCAAAAGAATCAGATTTTAATTTTGATTTCAAATATATAAGTTTCATCAAGTTTAATCTTACCCATCAAAAGTTACGTGCCTTAGAAAATTTGGCTGATTTTTGAAAAAAGGGGGAAAGAACCTCTAAAAGTTATAGAACCTTAATGAAATTCACACCATCATATTCAGCGTGTCAGAGAACCCTACTGTAGAGGTTTCAAGCTCCTATCTACAAAAATGTGGAATTTTGCATTTTTTGCCAGAAGAAAGATCACGGATGCATGTTTATTTGTTTGTTTTTTTTTCCCAGGGGTAATCGTATTGACCCAGTGGTCATAGAATGTCGTAAGAGTGCTCATTTGAATAGAAATTAAAAGTTCTATTGCCCTTTTTGGGTGACAAAAAAAGTTAGAGGGCAACTTGGCCCCCTCCCACGCTCATTTTTTTCTCAAAGTCACCCAATTAAAATTTTGAGATAGCCATTTTGTTTAGCATAGTCGAAAATCTGATAAATATGTCTTTTACGTTGACTTAATCCCCCACAGTTCCCAGGGGAAGGGCTGCAAGTTATGAACTTTGCCCATTGCTTGCATATTGTATTGGTTATTGGGAAGTATACAGACATTTTCAGGAAGAATTTTTTTGGTGGGGGGGGCTTGAGGAGGGGGTTACTCGGAATAATCTTTCCGTGGCGGATGTTTCTTTAGGGTAAGGGACATTTCTATGAAGGGGGCGCCGGATTCCCAAGCATTATTTAAAAAGACGATCAGAAATTAAATTTAAAAAAAACAAGTTTTTTCAACTGAAAGTAAGAAGCAACTTTAGAACTTAAAATGAACAGAAATTATTACGTATATGAGGGGTTTCTCCCCCAAGTCAATACCTCGCTCTTTATGCTACAGTTTTTTTTAGTGCTTTCAAAAGAGCTATCTATTCTAATTAAACGGCATTTGTGATTCAGGGGTGTGTGAATAAAAAATTTTTTTAACTTTTAACGTAAAGAGCGTGGTATTGACTAAGGGGAGAACCCCATCATATACTTAATAATATAAACTTAATAAAAAAAAAAAAAAATAAAAAAAAGCAAGCGATACGGCTCAATAGTAAGCGAAACTTTTAAAAACGGAACTTTGATGTCAATAAATGTATCAAAAGAATGGGCTTATAATGCTGATTCTAAATATACAAATTTTGTTAAGTTTAGTATTACTCATCAAAGGCTACGAGCCTGAGAAAATTTACCGGATTTTTTAAAGAGGGGGAAAACATCCCCTAAAATTGAAAGAACTTTAATGAAAATCACTGTCAGATTCAGCGTATCAGAAAACCCTATAACATAGGTTTCAAGCTCATATCTGCAAAAATCTGCAACTTTGTATTTTTTGCCAGAAGAAAAATATACGAATATAGAAGTTCGTTACGTAAGTTAATTTGTAAATTACGTCAGAACCAAATTTAGAGACAGCCATTTAGCAGAAGAAAAGTAAAATTTTTATGCAAATTTTGTTTACTTATTCAATGACGGTGAGCCAAAATAAAAGCTGCATTAACTAAAAAACGATCAGAAATTATATAAAAAAAAACAAGTTTTTTAAACTGAAAGTAAGGAGCGACATTAAAACTTAAAACGAACAAAAATTATTCCGTATGTGAAAGGGGCTGTCCACTCCTCAACGCCTCGCTCTTTACGCTAAAGTTTGACTCTGTATCACAACTTTATTTTTTAAACAAAAAAAAACTTTAGCGTAACGAGCGAGGCGTTGAGGAGTGGACAGACCCTTTCATATATGGAATAATTTCTGTTCGTATTAAGTTTTAATGTCGCTCCTTACTTTCAGTTTAAAAAACTTGTTTTTTTTATTTAATTTCAAAAAAGAGACTGAAACCCTCAGAAGTGGCGTTGGATAAGAATAAAAAATGCTTCATTGGAATATTCATGTTTGAAAACTCAATATTGGAGAATTCCAGGCTTGAACACGAGGAAACCCCCCCCCCCTCTCTCTCTCTCTCTCTGTTTTTTTTTTCTGTTGGCCACTTGAACATCATAGATAGCTGTTTAAGATTTCTTTTGAAAGCTAATTTGTTTGTCTGTTCGCTCTTTATAAATTCGAATCGGTAACGCCACCATGAAGTGTCATATGGAACTCAAAAACGTGTACTTTTGTTGTTATTTGCAGGGTGGAATGGTATGAAGAATGGAAGGGGTACCGTCTTAATTTCCTTGGCGGAAAACCCTAAACTTGAGGATTAAAATCCCTTCTCTTGTATACTCTCCTTCCCGGCCCCCAAATTTTTTTGGTAGATTGTTTGCTGACTAAGAGAACTTGGCTAGTTTTATTGGTTAGGCTAATTATATGCTAGGCTAGTGGTGTCAAACACAAAAAACTGAGGGGGGGGGGGGAGATCGTAATCGTATTGTCTTGAGAGGAGGTATTTTCTTCAATAAAAAAAACTACAAGAAGGCATTTCTAAAAATCTAGTTGGAAGGGAAGAGCTAGAGGTGGGGACAGCACCCATCGACCCCGACCCCAGTCGATGCAAGTAAAACTAGCAGGCAACTGCAACATCGTAGACAAACGAAAAGAAGGTCGTCTGTGACTGGGGTGGGAAGATGTCCTGAACTTCCATGGAGTATATAAAAAGGAATGCTTTGATTAGATCGGGATGGAGGAGGAATGTGCGTAGCTGGTCTGGCCTCAAAAGGCTTGCTGCTGCAGAATATTTGTTAGTAGTAGTTGGTGTTATCCTAAAATGTTAAAGTCAAAGAAGAAAAAATAATGATTTGTATACTTTCTGGTGAGAAGGTCAATATCTGTACATCCTTGTGTTGGAAAAAATGCGTTAATAATAAAACGAATATCCGTAAAGTTTATTGGCTACACATCTTAAATTCTTTTAGTGTCCTTTAGGCTTTTAAAATCTATACATAGTTCATAAATTCTAGTATAATATTTCATAGATAATAGCATTTATTCACCTGGGATTCTTTATTTAACAAATTTCAGATTTTGTTTTCAGTGGAAAGTTTAAGAGAGATGCGAAGTCACACCTATATTTAATGCCCATTTCAGAAAAAAACCTTATGTTGACTTCTAATTTTTTTTTCTGCCTAATCTGAAAAAAAAAAAAATTTTACTGTCTATATTTTATTTAAACTAAGACAACGCACAAAAATAAATTCTAAAAAAAAAAGTATTATTGAAAAAAAATTCTGCTTCATAGCTTATGCAGCAAATTTTTGAATGCTATTTCAACTAAACTGATTTTGATATTTTTATATATTTTTAGTATTCCAAAAAACTAGCACTTTACTTGTTTTTATATTTTTTTTATAGAAGTAAAACCGTGTAGTAAAAATTTTTGAATCCATGGCCGATAAAAGACTATTGAGAGGCTTATGGAATATTACTTCACTTTCTGCAGGCCATCTGAGTTTTTTTTTCTAATGCTATTTCTTTGGCGTCGGTTTTGAGTTTTCAGTAAAACGCTAGTTTTTCAAAATTCTGCAAATGCAAGGAACTATCACGAGTCAGTTTTTTTTAACAGTTTACTTTTTTGAACATGTAGCATAAACTGCGTAGCAGTAATTTTGTTTGTTTTATGTTTCAACTTTGATCTTTATATTCATCAAAGCAACTTTTTCTCTAAATGTAATAATCGTTAGAAGTGAATTTGTACATTCTTCCTGGATTCAGATTATTCTCTTAGGATTCTCCGGTTTCATTTTTTTTGGCTTTTTTCCTTATTTTTTTTTAGAATAGATGACTGCTGTGGATTGTGAAAGGAGTTCCCCACTGAAAAGCTAAAAATACATTAGAAAAAAAAATCGTTTTGTGGTCTTCATACATAAAACACACTCTAAAAACATGACCATGTTCTGATATATTCTACTGATTGAAAGAATTTGTTATTTATAATATACGTTGGGTATATATATATATATATATATATATATATATATATATATATATATATATATATATATATATATATATATATAATGTTACGGTGAATGTCCACAATTGGTGAATGTCGACTTTCACCGGTGAATGTCTGAAATACCTTTTTTCACCTTGGATTTTGTCAATGTTGCCAGTAAAGGTTAGGTTAAATGGGTTTTTAATCCATATCTGATATTTAGAACCAAGTTAAACGTAGCCTAACCTAATCTAACCTAAACTAGCATAATCTAACCTAACTTTAACTGTTACCATCATAGCTTGCATCACACTGAAAACGCTTACTCGCAAAGCTAATTAAATCCAAGCAGAGAAAAAGGGGTAGCGGATATTCACCGGTGAATGTCGATATAATTGGTGTCCTTTTGAATACCAGGACAGAAATTAACCCTTAACCGGAGTATAATCTGTGTACGAAGTGGCTGGCCTAATAAAACACTGCTACACCCCCCCCCCTCCCCACTAAAAACACTGAATAAGTGTGGCTATTATTCAATTTTATAGAGTTTTGAAAACGAACCACATAACCTTATCCCCTTCCCATACATGCATGTAAGTATCTTCAATAGCTATTTGGCATTATTTTATTTTGTTTTTATTTTAAATGATTTTGCTGTTTGATTTCATTTATGTTCATACAAATAAGACATTGAATAAAGTTCCAAATCAGCAAAAAAAAATACAAATTAGCATCTTAAATGAGGGTAATTTACCGTTTGGTTTGGATTCGGTAACAATTATTTTCTTGTGCTCTGTAAGGCTGTTATAAATGTCATTATTTTATTTTATTTGCATATTTCTCAAACCTAGGCTATAATCAATGTGCTAAGAGACAGTTTAAATGATAAAGATTCAGACATGCAATAAAAACAAAACATCTGTTTGAAAGTAGGGGAAAATTTTGAATTGTTCATTTATTTCTTCAGCCGTCACATGTTATGCTTCGCCTTCTTAACTAGCCGTATTCATTTGCCATTTTTATCATCGTAAAGGTGTTTTTTGCGACTTGTGTAAGCAAAATATAGATGTCAGTTACTATTCATTGCTATCACCTTTCACCCATTTACGATGATGGGCAAAATATTGTTAACTGGTTTTTGTTAAAAATCCGGTATGTATCGTCTTTCATTTGAAAACGTATTAAAACCATTTATTATCCGTTTTTGTTCTTCTTTGGTAAGTATTTTATTATTCAGAGTATGTCTGCATGACTGCCTTTGATGTCAAGTCATTTGACAATTTTATTACTTACTGCATTCCCCTTAAAAATCCCCTTTGGACCCCCTCTTAGGGATTGTAAGTCATTTTTTCGGTGGTTGATTCTTCTCACTGTTCTGGATCGGTCTCACGGAAAATATCATTAGAGCCGTCGTCACCTCGTGTTTGTCGTCTAAACCTTTTATTATCTCTATTCCCCTTCTTAGAATTTTTCTAAAAAATCACAATTTCCGTGAAAAGTCACCTATAGTCTTTGCAAATAATTCCACAGCTGGTTTTGAGCGCGGGGAGTTTTTTGTCGACTACTTTCGCCTTTTGAAATCTTTTAATTTGTATTCATTCCGTGTTGAGTTAAGAACCATAAGTCACTTTCCATGAATCATTGTCACTACTCTTTGTTCTAAACAACTTCTTTAGGGTCATTTAGACCTTTGCTCAGATCTCATTCACGACATCTGTTGATGTGGTCTAAAAAAAAATCGAAACTTCTCCTTTTTTCAATAGTAATATGATATGTTGTCTCTTGTTAGAAAGTAAAAACCGGGGAGTTTTGTTTGATGTGGGGAAGATGGTTATCTTTTCTGTCATTGTTTTATTTGCCCGCAGGAATATTCTAATGATACGGCTTGAGAGTTTTATTAAGCATTGTGGGCAATTTGATGTGTCTTTGTTACAGAAACATCAATTTATTGATAAGAGGGCCTTATCTTCTATGGTTACAGGAGCAATTTATTTGCTTTTATGTTTCAAGTCTTTCATTTGTAAATTTCTTTTTTTTCTGTTCTATTCACCTTGAGGATTGAGTCTGGTTTAGCAATCGATCCTGGTAGGCAGTGCCTTTCAGAGGTATAGATGGATGGCAGAACTTATTGTGTTTCCTGATTCATTAAGGAGCATCTAACTCACCTTACCTTTGAAACATAGGAAACTTTTCTATTTATTGACCAATGGTCCACGTAGCGCAGCTAACGATCTCCTGATTCTCTTTCTGGGGGTGGGGGAGGGAGGTTGTGGTTGGTATGATAGAAGAGCAATAATACTGCGGAATTTTATGCAAATTGTCAGAAATTAGTTGGGAAATAAAAGAATCCCGATATGGGGGGGGGGGAGGCTACGATTCAAACACTTTTGCCATTTGATACGCAGACACCTAACTGGAAGGATTACTGTCAGTAACCTGTATTCTTTTTGTATGTAGTAAAGTATCTCTTGGAAATTAACAATATGAAGTTAACGAAAGTATTAACAATACAACACGAAAACCTCACATAATGAAAGAAGGACACGATAAAGATATTATTATATTTCTTCTTCTGGATGGTTAGGCATTACTGTGTTAAGTTAATTAATAACGTACAACAGTGCACTATTCGTAATATTAAAAAAGAAAATTCAAATTCCTATTCTAAAATTGCGAGCAATAGTGAGAAGTATAACAGACGTACCCTGGGTAGATTGAATTCCACTTTTTGTTATCGTTCTATCGTCTACATATTTGGTCGTTACCCAATTTTAAGAAAGAATGATTTTAAGGAATTGCTTTAATTTAATTTCATATTATCCCCCTGGGCCGTATCCAGGATTGTTTTTGAGGGAGGTGGGGGGGGTACAAAAGGAATTTTTCTGGGTGGGCTTGAAAAAAAAACTTTAAAATCACGTCAAAAATATGGTTATATTCATTTTCGTTTCATTTTTCTGAGTCAGACAAACATTTCGGGGGGGGGGGCAAATCTCCATCCCTCCCCCTCTGGATACGGCCTTTATATCCCCCGTTGGTATAGTTACAAAGTAGTTCATAAATCAGATGTCTTGGATATAGCAGCCAAGATAAACAGGCTGTGTAATTTCAGCATTCTCTTGTTTTTTACTAGATTACTATTTTGCTCGTTTCCTGTACTAATTGAAGTCTCTCTTCATTTTGATTACAAATTTCTTCTTTCTCTCTGTTTCCCCACGAGTGTCTGTATGATGTATGTTAGAAATAAGTAATTATTATCATTATTGTTGTTGTGCAATTTCTTATTTGCTCAATGGGTTGACGGTTCAGCAATGCAAGCAGTGCCCCCTTTATCCGTGAATTTTCCATGCTTTTCTGAAAGAAAATTGGGCTATCCCGTAATTTCCTTAAAATGAACAGTGTATATGTTGTGTAAAAATCAGTTGGTTTACGAATGATAATTTTTAGATGTTTTATCTAGTCTCATTTTAATTTGAGAAAATTCGGAGAAACTGAGAAATTCTGAAGGGGAGGGGGGAGGGAGGAGTGCATTTGGCGATTCTCCTAGCTGCACATTTTACTTATACTTATTAGTGCGGATTTAAATTGATGTTCTGGACCAGGTGGCTTGAACAGTGATCCGTGACCTAGTTGATTTATTTTACAGTTTTTTGTGTTGAAGAGAAATTGGGCTGAGTAGTAGCAGTAGTAGTAGTAGTAGCAGTGGTAGTAGAATTAATTGCAGTAGCCTTAGCCTTAGTAGCAGTAGTAATAATATCAGCAGCAGTAGTAGTAGCAGTGGTTGCAGAAGTAGCAGTTGGAGTAGAATCAGTAGCATTATGAGGCAAATATTGTCGTTTGATTAGCTCAACATCCCCCACAATCACCCCTGTAAGTTTCAACTTCACACCAAAATATTCCATAGATATTGCTGATGCACCATTTTGACAACCTACATGGAGGCGGCATGTTATGATTCAGTTCTTCTTCCTCCTTCAATATTCCCTGAAATTTCACCTTCATACATTTAGGCTTAGGTGTAATAGTAGTCACAGTAGTAGTAGTAGAAGTAGTAGCAAAAGTTGTAGCAATATTGGTGGCCCTGTTGAGATAAGCCGTTGCTGGGATATTGCTAATGCACCCCTTTGGTAATCCACATGTACATAGTTTGTTTCGGTTCAGTTCAATACCACCTTCACTATTCCTGAAAGTTTAACGATACCCTTTGCATTAAAAATAGTGGTAATTATAGCAGCAGAAGTAATAGTAGGAGCAACAGGAGTTGCATTGTTGATAGCAGTAGTAGTACTAGTAGTAAGCAGTCATAGTATTCACATTGTGCCTTTTTGATCTAGTTCAGAGTGTGTATTAATTTAGTTCTACTTTCTCCTGAAAATTCCCTGAAATTTCTACCTGCATACCCTTAGCCTTAGTAGTAGTAGTAGTAATATACACATATTGCTTTTTGGTCAATTCAACATCCCCTCCTCATACCCTAATAGTTTCAAATAACTACTTTTAGCCGTTTCTAAAATATTACCGATTCATCCTTGTGATAACCGGCATGCACATAGTATGTCTTGATTTAACCCAACATCCCCTCAACAGTCCCTACTACTACTACTATTAGAAGCAGTTGTATGAACATAGTGCATTTTTAATGGTTATACATACCTCTCAACCTGTTCTGAAAGTTTCAACAAATTCGCAAAGCGATTCTTGAGATATTGCTGATGCGGTATTTAAATAATCGACATACGCACGGTTTGTTTCAATTTAATTCAACATGCTTCTTTACATTTCCTGAAAATTTCTTCTGATTACCCTTAGCCTTAGTAGTAGCAGTAGCAGCAGAAGTTGAAATAGTAGCATGCAGTAGTACCTTTTGGGTGGTTCAACATTCCCCGCAACATGCACTGGAAGTTTCAACTTAATACTCTAAAGCTGTTCCTGATATATAGCTGTTACTCGCTTTTAATAACGGGAATTTACATAGCGTGTTTCAATTTAGCTCACTAATCTCTAACATTCCCTGAAAGTTTTGTCTTAAATCCATAAGTTCAGTAGTACTAGTAGTAGTCGTCGTAGAAGCAGTTGTAGTAGTAGTAGTAGTTTGCACATTTTGCTTTTGCCTGGTTCAACATCCCCTTTAACATACCCTGATAGTTTCATCTCAATACCTTAGACCATTCCTTTGATATTACTGGTACGCTCTTTTGACAATCTGCATGCACAGAGTTTGTGTTGATTTAGTTCAACATCTCCCTAAACCTTCCCTGAAAGTTTCACCTTCCTACTCTTAGCTTCAGTAGTGGCAGAAGTAGTAGCAGTCGTAGTAGTATTCACAGAGCGCTTTTTGTCAGTTCAACATCCCTCTCAACACGCGCTGAAAGTTCAATTTAATATTTTAAGCTATTCCTGAGAAATTGCCCATACATCCTTTTGGCAGCCTGAATACAAATAGTGTCTTTGCTTCAGTTCAACATCCATGAAAGTGTCATCTTAATGCCATTTGCTTCAGTAGGAGTAGTAGTCGTAATAGTAGCAGTAGTGGCAACAAGCATATAGTGTCTTTTGGTTGGTTCAACATCCCCTTCAGCATGCCCCGGAAGTTTCAACTTAATACTCTATGTCGATCTTAAGATATTACTTCTATACCCTTTTGAAAACCTGCATGCATATATTTTGTTTTGATTTAGTTGAAGCCCCCCTCCCCCTAAACATTCCCTGAAAGTTTCGCCTTATTGCTATTGGCCTCACTAGTAGCAGTAATTGCTTCTTTTTTCAAGTGTTTTTTTTTTTGTTTTTTGTTGTTTATTTTCAAAAATAAACCTCGCTATTAAATTGAAATTGAATTGCCTTTTGGTCAGTTGAACAACCCCATCATCATGCCCTAGAAGTTTTAATTTGATACGCTAAGCCGTTCCTAAAATATTGCTGACACGTGCTTTTGGCAATCTGTATGTATATAGTATGTTTTAATTTAGTTCAACTCTCCCCTCTATATTTCCTCAATTTTTCACCTCAGTATCCTCAGCATTACTAGCAGTCGCTCCAGAAGCAATAATTGTAGTAGCATTATTACTAGCGGCAGTGGTAGCAGTATCAGTAGCAGTAGTAGTGGCGTGCAATTATTTCCTTTTTGGCCAATTCATCATCTCTCTCGTCATTCTCTGGAAGTAACAACTTAATAGCCAGTCATACCGGAGTTAGGCCCTTTTGACAACCTGCGTACACATAACGGGCTTTGAGTTAGTTCAACACTCCCCTCAACATTCTCCGAAAGCTTCACCTGAATGCCCTTGCACTTTCTGAACACCAAAGGTCAAACATGCTCTTCTTTCCCAATAATAAATGCTATATCTAAACAATTGGCGAATCGCATAACTTACAGCCCTTGCTCCAAAGGTTGTAGGGGTTTGATATCCTCAGGGACGTAGTTATTGGACCTTTAAACTAAATTGAGCAAAATGTCAATCTCAAAATTTGGGTTAAATTTGTTTAGAGATACAGGTGCGTGGGAGAGGTGCTGGCTGCCCTTCAATCGCTTTTGATTCCTAAAAACGGCACTAGAACTTTCAATTTCAGATCGAATGAGCTCCTTCTGAAGTTTCTACGACAAGTCCTTCTCTACGAAGCTCCTTGGTGAAAAACTATAATAACGAACAACATAAATGCTACATAGTGCTCACAGTGCTCTTTATTATGTTTTGTTTAAGTATTTATTTTAATTTTGATCGTTTTAGGACTTAATTATTCGTCTATATCAGTATTTGATATAGACGAATAATTGATATAATTGTTAATTTTAATGTATCTTGGTTTCAGGTTTCTCATTTCTTCTTCGATATTAATTTCTGGTCGTTTTAAGTTTGAATTATTATAGGGCTTTGATTAAGCCCGTCTTAAGTTTGGTTATGGCTCTGTTCATTTGTTTAAAAAAAGTTTTTTTTAGGACGTTTTTTTTAATTAATTACCTGCAAATCCTGTATTTGTTATTCCTTATATATTCATAACAGACAAAGTTAAAGAAAAGCGTATGAAAACCGTGAACATTTCTTGTATAAACTGTTCTATTGTTGTGACATGCATGTAATGTGTGACGTCTATAGCACTGTTATTTGTAACATGGATGGTAAATAAAAAGAAGCCTAAACAGGAAATAGGGATATTTTGACCAAGAAATTTTAAAACGCCCTTAGAAGATTCTTCCAACCCCTCCTTAATCTTTGTTGGCAATCACAGTACGAAAACCGGTAATCAGTAGCCTACTATCTTAAAATCAAGGTATAATTTTGGCCCGGAAAATATCGTTCACTGCAAATGATAAAAGTGAACGACAGTTCAACTCCAAATAGACTTTTTCTTTTGTTTACCAGTTTACAAAACTATCTGACTTTATTCGCCCCCTCTGACATCAAAGACAGATTACAACCCGTTAAGACGATATTTTCAGAGACCACTTAAGCCCCATATTTCAATGTCAAGTAATCTATTGCTTCAATTCCAGTATCTCACCCTTCATTAGACTCAATTTCCAAAGATACACTTTACTTCCAGCCAAGAGACTAGAGAATGTCTAACATAAGATTAATTCTTCAATCACACAGCTAGACTCGAAAGCCGTGGGGGTAATTTGAAGTTGAAAAGTGGGATAAAAAAGGTCATCAACTATCAAAACATTTTTATGATCCTGTTTTTTTTTTCAGCCATCTGCAGGGACAAAAAGAACCGAAACCAAATGTGTTCATCAAAAGTGTATTCATGAATTCGGAAACTACGGCAATATCAACACAAATTAATGATAGGGAAGCCAACAACAAAGTATCTCTCTTTCAAAACAAGGTTCCATTCCCAATAAAAAACAACATTTTTAACCAATAACGACAGGCAATAAAGCATTGGAATCGTGACAGGCAAGAAACAACATTCTTTATTAATTGGTGATCTTCGAGCAGTTAAAACAATGTTTTCGATAACACTAGAAGTCATTCTAGGCCATAAATTTTCTAGCTAAGGGTCAAAATTGCATTTCTTAGAAATGTTCGGGAATATCCAGAATAAATATATTGATTATGAAGCTAAGGTGTTGGGATTGCGCCCTTTTGTATTGGGTATATGCGATTCGTATCTCCAGCCGTGGCTAAGTTGTAACCTAACCCTGGGTTCGTGCCAGAGAAGTATACAGGTCTGTGGGGAGCCTCGCTCTCTCGAAACCTTAAAATTTTCCGAAATTTTGGGAACCACTTATTCCAAATATGGAATAAAATTATGGTTTTTATCATCTCCCCCTCCCCGTAAAACATTGTGTCTAGTGTTCTGCCTCATAGTTTTGTGTTTTTACGCACAAATTCAGATTTTATGTTTTTTGTCGTGTTCCGTGCGTCATATATTTCTCCTGATCAGTGGTAGATAAGGGGGTCAATTTTATGGTGGGTTGGGCAGCTTCTATCTATCTTAATGGTCTACTTCTAATTATACAGAAATGTATTGTATTTTTCTTTTCAACCATTTTTTTTTTAATTTGACGCCCGCTACTACCAGAGATTACATAATTGCATATGGGTCTTTTCGTTAAAAATTCGTTAAAAAATCCCCGTTTTTCCTAATTTTTATGAGATGTTTGTGGTCATTTAATTGTTTGCTTAATCAATTCAAACAATTGGCCTTGGCATTCTAAAACCTTTAAATGTAACGGTTCCGCCGAAATAGGACAAAAATGAATCCAGTCACTTGTCGACTCCAATGTCAAAATAAGTTGAGTTGTTCACAAGTTATTAAGTGATTTTTTTCTGTACGTACATTTGATTAAATTCTATTCATCATCAAATAAAAAGATATTTGCCAAATCATCGCTTATTTTTCTAACCGACTGCGACGCCTCTTCTATAGGACTGTGACCCCGCAGGCATAGAAATGACACTACATTAGATATGAAGCTGTAAAGTTTCTTCTACTCAAATTCAACCAGCTTTCCTCAGCTGCTTTTTAACGGGTGCAACTGCGAGATTTATTAGAGCCTATTTTGCTTTTTTTCTGTATCTGTTATGCGTTAGAAAAAATGAAGCGAAACTGCTTGAACATAGGGTAAGCTTCGAATCAATTAAACCCATGCCCTTCGCACTTATGACGTAATATAGTCTTTCCTTGACCAAGCTCAGAAATCTGCAAGGGGTTGTAGAGATGAAAGGAGATAAAATAGATAAAAGGTTGTTCATAATGGATGCCCTCAAGGGGGAGTTGGCTTCTAGTAATGAAATGTGCCTTTACAAGACTGTAGTCAGAACGATGCGGTCATGTGGAGTTATGACATGGATCAATTTGACTTAGGTAGAAAGCCACATAATCCCTTCTTAAAAGGTGCAAAGACTAAGAATGGCTAAGATAGCGTCATCATACCATGGAATGGCTACGGTGCCCATGGAGCTAATTCTAGGACTTCAACCTATGCAAGTTTTTTTAGGGGAAGAAGCACTTAAAAGTGATGTCTGATTGCAGATTAGCGGTCAATGGACGAAATGATGCACAAGAATTACGCGGTAATTTGTTTCCCCGATTGTTCATGATTTGATGGGAAATTGGAAACTGTAATAGTAGTATACCATACCACATCTGATTTTGAGGAGGAGATAATTATTTATCATCTGGGAAGACTTGCTACGTTTTCGAGGCTGAAATGTTGGGAGCAGAACGGGCAGCTAAACACCAATGCAGAAAGAAAGTACAGATAAATATATATGTATTCTAACTGATACCTAAGCATACCTTAGGCGAATATAAAAAGCCAACATGGAAACAAGTTGAAATGCTATGAGGCATTGAATTCTGTAGCATCCAAAGAAAATAGAATTAGTCTGATGGGGGTCCCTGGACACTCGGGGATTGAAGGTAAAGAACTAACAGATGAAGCAGCCAAGGCTGGAATATTACTGACAGGCTATCAACGAAGACGTATCATTCTCATGTCAAAGCTTCTCAAAGGTGGTGGAGTATTAGAAGAGTTGAACAGAAGTAGCATAGGAGGGTGAGATAAATTGAAACGAAGGAAGCGATTCTGAAGTTTAATCCCGTGCTGACAAAACACGTACTTCGGCTAAAAAGGTCGGAGATAAGAATGATGATTGAATCCATAACAATAGTTGAAATTTTAGAAAGGACCTTGCCCTTATTGACAGGGCCGATTCCCCCTTTTCCCAAAAATGTAAGATGGCTGTGGAAACCAGGAGATACCTGGTATAATCTCCAGTAAGGAGATCTCCAGTATGTGGTGATGTTAATGGTAATTAACCAGGGTAAATTTTCAATGGGATGCAATTGTCTAGAGCAGTGGTTCTCAAACTTATTTAGATACTGTACCCCTTTTTACCCACAAAAAAAATCAGTTACCCCTTCTCAGTTACCGGTACTAAGTAAACTATCACTAAAATATAAATAAAATTGCCAGTCCTAGAGTTAAAGGGTTGCTTTTCTTGTCTGTCGGCTGCGTACCCCCTAAAATATTTTGCGTACCCCCAAGGGGTACGCGTACCACAGTTTGAGAATCACTGGTCTAGAAGATGTTTACATGGAAGGGGAGGTGGATTTCTTGGATGATATAAAAAACGACAAGAAATTAAACAAAAAACTCGGTTTTTCAACTAAACAGAAGGAGCCACCACTAAAACTTTACCTCTTAGTTCTTTTCGCTAAACTTTCAATTTTTTCCAATGCTTTAAGAATGACTCTTGAAATACAAGAGTCGTTTAACTAGAACAACAAGAAGATTAAAAAAGAGCGAGGTATTAAGAAGGGGGCAGCCCCCATCATATACGTAATAATTTATGTTCGTTTTAAGCTTTTGTGCTGCTCCTTACTTTCATTTTGTATATATATATATATATATATATATATATATATATATATATATATATATATATATATATATATATATATATATATATATATATAATTATTGATAAAAATCGCTTTACTTGCCATTTATGACTATGAAGAATTTGATTTTTCTTCTTTTTTTTTACTCCAACCAAACATATAGAAAATAATTTTTTGGAAAACTGCGAAAGGGTCACTCATTAACAAAGTAGAATTCATTTTGCCGCTATTAAGAGTCAAAACCTATTGGCAGGCAACGAACAATGGGCTAACACACTTTTCACATGGTGTTTCCCTTTTCTGCCCTCGTTCCTTTGATTTCAACGCAATTCCTTTATAGTTCCCGATTTAAAAAGGCAATCGCCCCTCTTTCTCCCCCTCCCCCCCACCTGCGGGTTCCCATTACAAAAACCAGATTTTTCAACTAGACAAATTTTAATGCATAAACCTTTGCTTGCCGTTCATTACAATGAACTGTCTGATTTTTTGTAAAATTTTGGTTTCTTATACCTTAAGGTATCCCAGTACCTTGAGGTAAGTACCTTAAGTTACTGGGAAACTTAAGTAGCTTGAGTTCCGTGCAGTCCTATAATTTTAATATCTGAATGAGATATGATGGTTTTGCTACTATTCTATAGATGACAGCTTAAACTCTCTACTGAATCACATTTTTGAAATTTGCTTTGTTATTTTTTTTTAGATTCATTTAAACGTCGATTGTATGAAATGTATGAAAAAAATCCCATTTTTAAGGAATTTTAGATTTTTCTCTAATAAAAGGTCTAAGTATCGTGACAACTCTGTCTTGGTGAATGAATAGATCTGAAACCACTAAATCTAGTCATGCAAGTATTATATAGTGTTGGTCAGTCGATGCAAATTACAATTGTAGGCTAGTAATAAAATCAAATCTTTCACGGGGAACATTCCAAAACTATCAAAAACATATACATTAATCTAATTACTGAAATGCTACATATATTTCCAGGTTCAGCTTCTAATTTCGCTTATAGTTTAGTTCTGATTTAGCGGCTCTCTTAAAACGCTAAGTAAGTAATTTGTTAGTATAGCGAAATAGGCCTATTATTTCAGCCAATGACGACACAGCAGTTACAAAAAAGGACAATGTAAGACGGGTGATTTCTTGAGTTTTACTACCACTGCTTCTTAGAAATTCATCAAAAGGAGATTATAAAGCTTATACTAGAAAACAATAGATCCTTCAGTTCCTTCCTTATACGACTATAAACCAGCATTTGGTTTATTTCCGATTAACTCCAGAATTTTATTGTCCAAATCTAGAAGGAAATATTTGCTTGGACAACGTTTACGACTCGCTGAGGAGCAATTATTTCTTGTATTACCATTTCGGACATTGGTTATGCACAACAGTTCCGTAGACAAGCTGCGATAAATTTCCAATTCACTCTCAACCCCTTCTGAGAATAGAAAAATGCCACGACTATATTCCCCAGAAGTATTGTTTCCGGAAACTTCCCTGTTATTTTTCAAAAGAAAAACCTGAATTTGATATGCATCGTCGGACAAGACCTCTATCATTTTGTAACAGATCTTATTCGATTAAGGCCCACCGGACCGTGGACAAATGGCTACTTTTCTCTTCCAGACAAAATCCAAAAATTGAGGCAGTATATCAAAAGGGGGCAATAAATTTCGAATAGGGACACTATGTGCATCAGCATTCGTCATTGTACAGAACTGAATTGTCAATGAAGCTACTGAGGGGTAATAAAAACCATGTCATTCCGACAAGGATTCCGTCAAAATCCGTCCCCCTGGGGTATCAAAAGAGACTGTGACGGATGTCCAACTGAGGGGCAAAGGGTTAACGAGGACTCTGTGATTTGTTCCACTTGCTTTTATAAACAAATCGAATTTTATCATCAGTGTATTATCGACGTTTCACCTGCCTAGTCTTGGGAGGTATAATATTGGGTCAGAATTTATTTTACTCATGCCACTTCCCTCGTCTTTCTGTTGAATCGAATGGTTATTTTGGAAAGCGCATTTTTTATTCAGCGTTATTTTGGCAAGTGATCTGAACCATTTCCTCCCATCTTAAGATTTCTCTCCCAAAATTTAATATTTATATACAATTGGCCTGTTTTTGGTGTTTATTTCACACTTTACCACCACAATTACCCTCCCCGCCCCCTAATAGGCAAAAAGTACTTGCGTCTAAGCCAAAATTGAAAGCTAACTTGAAACTGGTCTGAAGTTTATTGGATGAAGCTGAAAAATGTCCTTCTAACTTTCTTTTTAATCTTGAAAGATTTGCGATTTTTTCTCTTCAATAATTTTCGAACAAATTTGATTCTAGCATAGATGGCGAAAACTGTATATATGCGGAAAAAATTAATGTATCAACTTGGATATTAATCAAGGCGATGAACTAAGTACAAATGGGAGTTCTGAGCGTTAGTTTTAAACTTATTAGAGGTGCTTAAATTTTTAACGATTTGATTAGTTGAAGCAGGTGGAGTAAAGTCCGGTTTATGTCTATTGGTGACTAAGCAAAACCATCTCGGCCTACTTCCTCTCTAAGCATGAGAATCTGGAAGAGGCAAAATATTAAAGAGAAGAGGCACAAGCTGATGAAGAACTTCAACTCTTTTTTTATTTATTTTTTTTTTATTTTAACAAGTAGCTTGTATAAAGAAAAGGTTTTCGTAATGAAAAAAAAAAAAAATCACGAATCCTGCTTGTATTCAAGAACATGTGTGTATTTAGGTTTTTCTTTTTTAATTTAAAAATTTGAAGGTCATCCGAAACTTAATTTTTAGTTATCCTTTTAGGAGGTTAGGGTTTTAAATAATTTTTGAAAAGAAAACGGTTGAAGATTATTCCTTGGAAAAAGACTAACTAGTTACAAAGCTCATGGAACTCATGGTTTATTTTTGGAATTTGCCATGCTGCGGTAGCCTCCTTTGTCTCTCTCCTTCTATATGTTATGATGTTTTTATTTATCTTTTTGGTCTTTTTTTCGAGCTCAGCTCCCTGTTGGCTTTATTTAGTTATTTGTGTTTATTTATTTTATGCAAAATAAAAATCTTGAATCTTGAAAAAGAAAAAGTCGTGTCCAAGTTGTTTGGATAATCTAAACTTGGGTTCTTATTTATTTTATTATTTTCCATTTGAGTTTATGCTACATTCGAAACACTCACAGTCACTAGAATGTTATTAAGATATTTCTTCTTTAAGATATTGCTAAAAACTCAGGCTGATTTCTTGAAAGCCGGCCTTAGCAATACAAAGAGATAAGTATAAAGTTAAATTCACGAAAAAAAAAAGAAAACTAAAAATAAAACCAACAATAGAACAGTCCTAATATCATGAATTAAAGAACATTCGGCTAGGACTAAAAAACAACGTAATTCATCTAGACAAAAACTACCCAAGAGCAAGTTTTTAGAGCGAGTCTTGCTGGTTTGGGCGCTAGCCTTAAACCAAATAATGTTTCAGTTTTGTAATTAATTTAAGGCTGACCCATATATGCTCACTTTTCAGGGCTCCTCAGTGTCTCAATATGTCAGGCCATCTCTACTAACCTTTAAAATGTAATTTCTCAGATCTTCTTCAAAATTTCCGTTAATTTGTTTTCGTTATTACTTTCGAATTCTAACTTTGATAAGAATAATGGATACCAATTCAGAATCAGTGTCCATTGAGATATCAGTTACTAATGGTCGGTGTTCGCTCTTTCCTAGGTTATAGCTATTACTGCCACCATGATAGATGTGTTCAAAGATGTTAGCATTTAGTGACTCAATTAGTTTGTGCAAATTGGTTTCATAAGTGAAATGAGGGATTATGATCTATGAACTATATACTACTGTAAGCTAAAATGACAAATCTCAAAATTCCGCTGAAAGATGAACTTCTCTATAATCTAGTATTGAATTTCATATAGAAACATCTCGAACTAGGAATTTCCCGTGATTCGATTAAATATCGTGCTTTGGATTCTCTTTCGGCTACCGACATGTTTGATGCGAGAATGCTTTTTTCCAGAAATCATTTTCGAGGAAAGTTCCACCCAGGCGAGTTGGCAACAGTGGCCAGTAAAATGGTACTGCCGACATTTTAGCAGGGTTGACGAGATTTTTCGCCATAGATGTTGGATTTCATGATACGGAACGTGAGTGAAATCCCGATGATTCTCGCTTCAGCTTGTACCATACTTACCACCAAGGTCGAGGCTTGTTTCAGTGGACCATGTGTATCATCATAAAAGCTTCAAATGCGGCCACCTTACCCCATCAAAGCTCTCATTTCTGTAGAAAATAGACCGACGTATGCAGTCATTGGGAAATAGAGTCGTGGCCAGAATAATTGTGCTGTACTTCAGATTTGAAGCTGCTTCATTCTCGAAGAGCTTATCCAATGCTCTAACCTAGTCCTTGATGGAAAAAAAATACTTTATGAATTTTTTTCAATAATAAAGGTGTTTATTAAAATTATCGGAATTCTCTCTGAAGGAATGCAAAAAGTCCTGGTTGTCTCTGAAGGAATGCATAATGTCCTAAAAGTAGGACTTTCGAAATATTTCTTTTTCAATTTGTGGTTGATTTAGTATTAGGAAATGTAATTGAATATGGTCTGTGACTTGGATATGGTCATTTCCGTGTCAAAATCTGTCAAATATTACCTGTTTTGCTGTTACCAAAGTCACGGGATGGATCCTTCTATTACTAAATACCCGCGTTCTCCTAATTTACCAAAATATTCCTGCTGTTCAGCAGGGCTCACAAGAACATAACAGAGAACCCTGTGCTCAGCTGCTTCTAAGTGTTTCAAGTGCTAATGAACTCATGTTTCCTAAGATTTAAAATGCTTAACATTGAGAAATGTGCTTGCCTGGACAACATGATGGCTTCTGATGGCTTTGTGAAAGGAAATTACAATATTTACGTGTTTTTTATTCCCCCCTGGTGCATTCCTGGTGTATTCCCCCTCCTGCGAAAAATTCCCCCTAACGTATGCGCCCGGAATACTCCCCCTCCCGGATAATTCCCACCCATATTCCCCCTTGATAATTCCAGATGTTCATTAAAAGGGAAATTCAAAGTTATTTATTGCTATTAAAGTGAATGTACATCGTGGGCCTTGCCAGAAGCTTCTTGGAGGATGGTTGGTAACTGTACACTACCCGTATAAGTTCCAAATCCGCTAAACATTGAACATGTCTGATTAAGAATTCCGGTTTCATATTGTGCTTGATCCGTGGCCTCTAAGGAATAGTTAAAAAGTCGCTACCCTCATTTGAGTCTTACAGTCATCAAGACATAATATATGGACTCCGTTATAAGGCTCCGTTCTAGGCCCTATTATGTTTCTCCTATATATCAGGGATCTTTCGATAAACCAGAGACCGTCAGTGTATGCTGTATTATTTGCTTGTGACATCAGCTTCTTCAGCCCTGGAAACACTCTACCATTGGCAATAACATCTCCCCAAGTCCTTCTTAACAGAGTCCAGATATGGTGCCTTACAAATAAAATGACCATTAATAGCAAAAAAAGTCAAATAGTGTTATTCAGAACCCCCTACAACAAAGACGTTATTCAACCTGCTCTTGGTCTCATGTAATCCCCCGACATCGTCCCACAAGTGGAGGTTGCCAAGTTTCTTGGTGTATTTATTGACTCATGCTTGTCATTCTCTAATCATATTTCTTACGTTATGTTAATGCTAATGAATTAAAACAAAATATAATGAAAATAAAATAGTTTAGAAACAAATTTGGGCTATAAATTTGCACATTAGGGGGGTCGGGGATAAAGCATAGTATATATTAAATACGTAACCTAACTTAGGTACCTTTCCCCCACCCCTAACCCCCCCCCTAAAACAAAAAATATCCAATTCTCTATTAAAAAAAAACCGTTTGACTTTTTTCTTCAGCAACTTCCGCATACAATATATCGCATGGGTTCCAGCTAATTGACAAGTACTGAAATTGTTTATATGCATTTTTGGTCAGTTTTTACGAATCAGACAAAAGTTGTAGGGCGGAAGGGGGTAAACCCCCCCCCACCCCACCTGGATACAGCCTTAGCAATTGGTATCCAGTTTCAGATAGGTACTTAAAATACCTGCCTTGTTTGATAGGTAAATTTTCAAGGAATACCAGAGAATTTCTGGTTCAGAACCATACCAGACGGAATTCACATAACAAAGTGATTTGATCGTTTACGGTCCCCTAAAATTTACTGTGTTCTGTTAGACCTTAGCTTAAAGCTGTGTTCAAACCAAAAGAAATTTCCTTCTGAAAACCTTAAGGAAAACACCCGAGACTGTTAAGAAAAGAAGGTTTCCTGTTACATTATTTTTAGACTAATTTCGCGTTATTAATGACAAAGAAAGTAAAAAACTGTAATAAAATGTAATATGGTAACAAAATTTAGTTTTTACCATAAATAAGGCAATTCCCCTTATTTTACTTAGGATCAATTTCGCTTCCCTGTTGACGAGTCTTTGAGTAGCTGGCAGATCGATCTTGCTGGAGCAAGAATATTTTTTCAGTTATAGGTGATAACTATATTTATTTTCATATATCGTTCTTCCTAATATAATTTAGTGAATAACAGCTAACCGTAAAGATAATAGCGGGTATCTTTTAAGATAATAACGTGTACCGGTAAAGATACCCGTTACGTAATGGGTATTTGAATATACAAATAAAGTTCGATTCTTAGCAGTGAATCATTCCTTTCAATGGAATCTAGTGAATAACAGGTACCTGTTAAGACAATTAACGGGTATTTCACCGTATATTTAAAAAATATAAAATATATTTCATGTATCTACATTGTGTAAACTATGATAAGTACATTGTGTAGACAAGTTTCTATTTGTGTAATTAGATCCGATTTTGGTCTCATCGTGTGAACATTTATTTTCCAAACTCTATTATATGTAAAAAATACTTTTATACTTCGTACAAACTTTATGGAAGTTAGAGATCCTAGAAATCCTCATTCAGTCGAACATCATATAGTCTGCTAACGCTACACATAAGGCTGCCAAAGAAGACAAGCACATTATTAGGGCTGTACTAAAGAAATAAACGAGAAAAGGAAACATTTTACGACTATGGAATATAGTGAATAGCAGGTACCCGTTTAAAAAGAACGGGTACCCGTTACGATACCCGTTGGAGAGCGGGAATTTGAAAATGTCAATACCTTTATAATTAATTTCGCTTACCCGTTGACGAGTCCTTGAGAAACTGGCACGGGAGATCGACCTTGCTGGAGCAAGGAATTTATTCTCAACTATAGGATAAACCTTCTATGAATCAGGTTCATCAGCAGCTTTTGTTTCACTAAATAATATTTTAGTAATAAATAATACATCAAAGACAATGAAAGGGGAAAAATACACACAGTTAAATTACAGGAAAATAAATACTTCTCAAATACTACAATAAATAATGATAATAAAAAAAGGTGCGATTGAGCTCTCCCAGCCATTGAGCTCTTTGCTGGGAAAACATAAAATTTTTCTAAATATTTGAAATATTCTGCTTAATTAGTCTGTTTTAATTATGAATGTCTGCTTTTTATATTTTATCTTTCATTGTGTTTTTAAGTATAATGTTCTTAAATAATTTTCTTTTTATTAGAAAGCCAGTAGGTAGCAAAAACTGGCCATGATGACATCAGTACATATCGTAGTTTCCGCAAGGTTCCTTTTTTGGCGATTTTTAAGTAGTTTTTTTTCAATGGGGCACCAAATGCCCCTTTTCCTCTCCAAAAAATAACCGAGATTTAGTTTACCTATAAATAATCATAGGTGTTGCATGACCCCCTACAAACTAAAAACTTTTTCTTTTAGTCTTAAATTGATGTATATCTGATAATTTTTTGCAGCACCCTTTCACTCACTTTACTCATTGCAGTCGGCAGCTCTGGTCATCGGCACACATGAATGGCACTCTCTTTGCTTTGGTGATGTTTGGGTTTTGTTTTGGGCCCTTGCATAAGGTCATTCCAAGTAGAATTTTCCGTTTTTTTAAAGAATTTCTATAGTTTAAAATCTTTCTCAAGCTTCCAGCATTACCTTGAAAAATTTTAATGCGTGGCTTGAATTGATTAGCTGTTTGTAGAGTGCATAACAGAGTCCCACAACTTTGGTTCATATTCACTACTAAAGAAAATCCAATATTTTTACATCCTTCTACAAATGGTGATAAAATAAAAAATCAAAAGTTGACCTGGAGCTAAAAAATAATCAAATCCTTCAAGAGATATGAATAGTTTTGAAAGTTTTCATTAAAAAAATTTTTTTACCACATATTGGGTAACTCAAAAGAGTAAACAGCAACACTCAGTGGTATCTGTTCACGATAATTTAAAACGGAGAGGGGTCAAAATATAATTTTTGTAAATCAAAGGGGGGGGATTTTTTTTCAGAATCTAGAGAGGGGGCAAATTTGTCCGAGAAAATACCTAATCATGGCATTTTCTAATGAAAAGACCCCTCAAAAAGATATTTTTTTAAATCTAAGGAGGCGAAAAATCTAGGCGGAACCCATCCTACCCCACTCAAACCCCTTAACACCCAAAACACTACACGTATCCCATTTTGTATGGACTTTTTATGACATTTTCTAAAGAAATATTTGGCTATCTGGGGGATAAAGTTCTTTGCACAATTATGCCAACGGTATATTATAATATTTACTTTTCGAAAACTCTTTGCGTACTAAAAGCCATAGTTGCCAGTCAAGAGTTCTCAAATTTCTCAAGGATGACTCAGACTTCTGATTGTTACAACGAAGCTTTGTCAATCGAACATCGCATCCTTAAAGTGTCTTGAAACATTATATTTTAAGATCAAAATATGAAGGTCCATCACTTACTATAAGGTGCTTCAAACTGTACCCGTTCTCCACAAATACCACCGCCCACCCTCCCATTTGCCCATTATGTTTAAAAACTAAATGTTGCCTTAAGATTAAATCAAAATGCACTGTGTTAATGCTAATTCCCGATAAGCCGTCTCAGCAGTACCCCAAGAATGACTGAGGGTATTATTGTTCAAACTTTGGGGGCTACTTCTGCTCTTAAAGTTTAACCAAATCAAAATGTCGAAAGTGTATCCAAGCTATCAAAGAAAGTAAACAGATTTTTTTTGCGAATGGTATCAAGTTTTCTAT
Organism: Artemia sp. Qi Xiang Cuo; assembly: GCF_049724085.1. Lineage (NCBI taxonomy): Eukaryota > Metazoa > Arthropoda > Branchiopoda > Anostraca > Artemiidae > Artemia > Artemia sp. Qi Xiang Cuo. The sequence goes on along the minus strand of NC_142794.1, from coordinate 104,041,733 downwards.
TTCAGGTCAACTAGGTATGACCTAAATAGAGGAGGCATGAAACTAAATTAAACACTACTGTTTTTGTCCAGATTTTTAAAAGGGTGTATGTTGTTAAAAATTGCTGAAAAATTTTCTCCAGCATAAAAATAGCAAGCGAAACTATTAAGACTTAAAAAAACGAAAAGATTGAAACTATTATTTTCTTTTTCCCTGAAAAGACTATGTCAATTCGAAACGAATAGAAATAAATTAAAAGACTTTTCCCACAAAATAAGTTTTTTGAAAGAAAAGTAAACAACTGTATTAAACCAAGAATGAGCAAAAATAAAATCAAATAATCTACCAAGCGTGAAATTACCACAAATCAGCATCGATAAATAAATAGAACCCAAAACGAACAGAAATTACGATAAATAATCGAGTCAAACTCAAAACGAGTAGAAATTAACATGAGTAGGGCTCAAAACCCCCTTGCCTTCCCAAGGGCAAAACATAATTTGCACTTTACTAAAAAAAAATACAAATAATGTGCATTGTCAGTTTAATGTGCACATACTGATATTTATTAATCAAAATGTTGGTTTTATTTGATTTATTAAAGTTATAAAATTAAAAACATTTGTATTTTTTTAGTAAAGTGCAAATTATGTTCTGCCTTGGGAAGGCATAGGGGTTTTGAGCCCTACTCATGTTAGTTTCTGCTCGTTAATTTCTGTTCATTTTCTGTCCAACTTCCTTTGCATTTAGTAGATTTCAATTATTTTGATTTATGGTTTCTGTGTAACGCCAACCTAGTATTAAATGGATAATTTTTCGTAATATTGGATAAAAGGATAAAGATCTTTGACAGCCATTGTTGGTACACATGGTGTCGAGTCGACGTTTCAAATACTAGGTTTTATACAGGAACAGTTTGAAAGCTTGTCGCCTAAACTTAGTGCGGTGGGGATTGAACCCTGGACCCCATATCGCCAAGCTGAGTATCAATCGTCTGTGGCACAAGAGAGTAAAAAAAATTATACGTAAATTTTCTGATCCCTAACTTTTATCCTTGCGACTGCCAGGAATGAACCTCAGTCCTGATGGAGGAGCTTCCACTGCACTGTCACAAATCATTAATAATATTGGTAATGTGTAAATATTGGTAATTTTTACGCAGCGCCAACCTTAGTATTTAATTGCTTATTTTAAATATTTCTCTGATGCTACTTGTTCGGTTTGTTTGATTGTATGGATATACTAATGAATCATCTGTATTCAATTCCAGGCGAGGCTACTTTAAACTGAGTGAAATTGTGTTTTATTTGATTATTTGGTGACGAAAGCTTTATTATTTAAATATTAAAGTAGGAGTATATAACAATGAATAAACTATAATTTAGATAGTGATTAAAAAAAATAATTAAATACAAAAATATTGGTGTGACGTCTGAAAAATTATTTGCGAAAAAAAGAAAAACTAAAACGTACAAGGAAGTAACAACATTAGAAACTTAATGTAAAGAGAAAGCCTGAAAATAAAAACTGAATAGAATAACTTTTAAAAATGCTTGCCTTGAGTACTGAATGCTGCTCCTAATATAAAACAATATATAGACATCAAAATGTCTAAAAAAAGCAAAAAAATAAACAAAAAAGCCGCTTGAAAAACCAAATCGATTAATTGTTAAAATGCGATTTAAATGTCAAAGTCCTTGCTTGACATGTAACGTCTTAAATCAAATAAGGGTTAAAAGACTTATTATGAATAGTTGTAAAACTGTAGAAGGAAAACAAAACATTACTGTTTTGTTTACGCTGTGAATTTACTTTTGAAAGTTCCATTCTCATGACTTTACTACTTTCCAAAATAGCAAAAGCCCCTTATTCACAGCGTTAACACAGCTGCTATTATAACACAGCTAGGCTATTTTTTAGGACTGTTTTGGAAGCTACTACTTATAAATAAGTGATTTTTATAAGTCCGTCTTGGTAAAGTTAAAGTACAAAACTAATTTTCAAAAAACTGTTTTCGCCTAATTTCTGTAATATTATCCGTATGACATCATGCTATATGACACCATGCTCAAAATGTCTCATTAGGGTCTCATTTGTCAAATTCTCATTAGGGTAGTCACTATTCCTGGGTATTTGCACCATATGACGTCATGTGATTGCGCAATAAAAGTCCTAAGCGGAATAGGTAGAAATGAAAACAGTATAAAATGACGTCATCGAATAAAGCTGTCTAGTAGGTGGGGCCTAACAAAATGTACAGACTTATAAAGGAGAGAACAGACAATCAGATTTAATTCGTTTTAACTGATCGATAGCTACTGATAAAATAAGTATGAATATAAACAGCCAATATTATCCAGTCAGTGATATGGATTCAAATTATGAAAACTTTGGCCTTGACCAAGATTGGCTGCTAATGAGTGGAATGAAAAGTTTTACAAACCAAGAAGACATACTGCAGGATATGTTGGGATTGCGGGAGGTACTCAATCAGTCTCGAGGTTTAAACGATCATATCGACATCCAACGACAGAGCCAGACAAATGCAGGGACATCAGAATTAACTAGTGTCGTGAATGAAAACCATAACATTGATCAATGCTCAAATACTGGTGGAGCTTTACCTGCAGTGTTACTACCAGGCTGTGGTAGTCGTTCAGTTGTTGCAGTCGGAATTTCATCTTGTTCATCCGAAATGGATACTAACATTGATAAAAGCAGTAGTGCCAGTGCAAAGCCTGCCTATCAAAAGACAAACAATAAATGTAAAAAAAAAAACAGGTGAAAGCGGCTAAAAGTGCCGGAAATTGTTTGAAAACTCTTACGGAACGGAACAAGGAAACCGCCCGTGCTTATAGAAAAAGAAGAAGAACCGAGGAGCAAGAACTTGAAATATAGTTTGGGTTTTTGAAGAAGAAGAAGGTAGTACTCGAAGAAGAGTTAAAATCCCTCAAAGAAATTTATTCAAAGAAAAGTTATCATAAGAAAGTAGCCCAAGAAGGGTTGTGTTAAATAGTTAAAGTGTACATTTTATTAGAAAGCATTTGGTTTCAAATTTCAAAATTTTTGTTGTTTTGCTTTGAATAAAGCATTCTCCTTTAATACGCCTTCACTTAATTTTTGAAGATTGCTTAGGATAGATTGCTTAGGATAATATATAGCTTAGGATAGCTACTTCAGGCCTGGGCCTCATGTTAGGAACTTTTTTTCACTTTGTTTTTGAACTGAAAAATTCATAAAATACATTGACGATTCCATCGCAGTTACCGTCATTACAAGACGTTGCGTCATTACACATTGCTAGTTACCGTCATTTAAAGCCCTTGAAGAAAGAATTGGAAGGGGGTGTTGGGGGTATATTAGCAAGGGTGTCTCTTTGGGTCATTGAATCATACATAATAAAAAAATGAAACACACAAAATTGTGTATAACTTTAGCTCAAAGCTAAATAATAGAGGAAATTAGATCCAAACAATGGGAGAAACGTCATCTCTATCTCTTAGTTTTCTTAAAAAAAAATATGAGCAACATGTCTTTTGCTCAAATTTATTGTTTCTTATTGTTTATAGTCGAAAGGGATTGGAATTAAGTAAAATATATTTTTTGACGAAAACTGCATTTAACGAAGTCTTTTACGTATTATAATAACTTGATTAAAGGAAGAATATCTTGACATAAGCTTGATCATATAATAACTAAAAGTTAAAGAACAACGAAAAATGGTGTAGCTTTTTTCAAAGGAATTTGAGATATTCATGGAGTTTCTTCCAAAATTGGAGTTCAGCAACCATATATTTGGAGTACGTAACAGGCAATTAGTTCACTGTCATAAGATGAGGCTATTATACGCTGGGAAATAAATAATTTAAGAATTAAAAAAGAAGACACAAAAATCATTTAGACAATTAATTGAAGAACATTTCAGTGGCACTAACAGAGTGGTGCAATTGATGATACAACTGAGCACACAAATGCACTTCAAAATGTATGCTAATCTGATGGAATGAATAAATAGCACAAATCTGACACATGCAAAAAGCTTTCCGATTGTTTATTTAGTCTGCTTTCTTAATTCCCCCCGTTGCCGCACACGCTGGTGATTCTAATAACGTCACTTTTAGGACAGTAAATTTGATATGAAGCCATCTTCAAATTTTTGTTACATACACAAATTTAAGCTAAGAAAGACTTTTGATAATTGATTTTTGATAATCTTAAGCTTAATGCGATGCAAACAAACTCGCTTTTGGTTAGGCATTCTTGACAAAATTAATTTCAAGGTGGGGCTTAATTTTGGTAGGGAAATTGAAAAAATAACTAAAAACCAAATTTTAAACAAGCCCTGTGGTGGTGCAATGGGTTTGATTTCAGCTTGGTACCCAGAGACCGAGAGATTGATGGGACCCAGAGATGGACCCCAACTGTCGCAACATACGGCTGGGCCGGTGCAGGAATTTTAGTAGCCAAGAAGCGTTATTAATCTGATACGAATTGTAAAGAATGTTATAATTGTTGGATGATTGTAAAAATACCGAGATTTAGATCTGGGAGTGGCACAAGCCTAAAAGTTCTTGACAAATATGTGCGTGTTCGTGGTGGTTTTGTTTGTGCCAGGTTATCATGAACACTCCGACGCATTGGAATTGAACGCTAAAATAACTTTAAAAAGAAAAGAAATTATTATACCTGAACAAAATTTCTGTTCGGTGCTACTTTGAGATTAGTTCTGTGTAATGCTTCCAAAACCATTGATAGATGTTACGACAAAATGAAAAAAATAACTAATTTCGGAAAATGGCAAAGATTTCCAGCATACGAAATCCAGAAGGAAAGGAGGCCGCCCCTTAGGTGTTGTTGACTTTTGTTACTGTTTCTACTGTTACTTATCTGTCGCGCAAATAAGTTGTTAAAATTCTAAACAGGTGTCACATGTAATAGAAAAAAATGAATCGATTAAAATTTACATGTTTAAGTGTTTATATCCTCTAAGATAATTTATCTCATAACGTTTTTTTTATATATTTACACTGGAGTAATCTTACTGCTAAGAAATAACTAATTATACCGTATGATTACAGACTGGACTACATAAGGGATTACTACTGGATTGCAGGGTAGACTATATAAGTATTTTTTTTTATGTATATATAAGGATTCTATAATTATTATTACGTCAAGATAAAAATGAAAATGTGTATCTCACACTATCTTAAGTGAAAAATTTCATTTTTAACGGATCAGGGGTGGATCTAGAGCAGAATCTTGGGAGGGGGAGATGAAGACCAATGCGACAAGTGCGCCAAAAAACACAGTCTTATGGGGGAGGGTAAATATACAAGGGCGCTAACAGTTGACCAAATTGATAAATTATTTTAAAAAAAGAGTGAAAAACAGAAAAAAAAACAAGAAATGAGGACGCCAGAAAAAATCTTGTTAGGGGGGGGGTTCCTCCGCCACCTCTGGATCAGCCAATTTAATGCATTCTCCCGCCATTTTATGTACTATGATTAATTATATTAAGCGTTTTCATCCATCCTACGAAAGGCTAAAAATTAGGAAGATTGCGCCACTGAGATTGAGTTTTTCAGTTGTGAATTGCCTTCCTGTGATTTTTTCCTTTTCAAAATTGTCCAATTTCAATGCTCAAGTTCCGAATTTTGATCACAATTTTTTTTCAGAAACTGAATTTGTGGGTAATAATTTGCCGTAAAACGTCCAATAAAAATATGTCAATATGTCAGTCGTATGTCAATTTATGAGTTTTACTAAACTGTTTTTGTATAACCGCTGAAATCATGAAGTAAACATTTAGTGATCTCAGCGTTTGTTCTACATGGGACATGCATAGATAAATTAATTTGTAAAGCGGTTCATGAACACATAAACCCAATTAGCGTTTTATGTTGATTAAATAAAAAATGCAAGTTTTTCAAACTGAAAGTAAGGAGCGACATTAAAACTTAAAACGAACAGAAATTATTCTGTATATGAAAGAGACTGTCCCCTCCTCAACGCCTCGTTTTTTACGCTAAAGTTTTTTATTGTTTTAGAAAATAAAGTTGTGAGACAGAGTCAAACTTTGGCGTAAAGAGCAAGGCGTTGAGGAGGGGACAGTCTCTTTCACATACAGAATAATTTCTATTCGTTTTAAGTTTTAATGTCGCTCCTTACTTTCAGTTTAAAAAACTAGTTTTTTTTATTAAATTTTTGAACGTTTTTATAAATGCAGGTTTTGATCATGGCTCACCGTACATGAATAATTAAAACAAAATTTTCGTATTAATTTACTTTTATTTAGTTAAATGGCTTTCTCGGAACTTGTTTAATTTTATTTACGAACGTTTTTATTAGTAATAAATATGCGTAACTTACGAATTAACTTACATAACGAACTTCTATATTCATATATTTTTAATACGTTTATTATGGGGTTCGCTCCCTAGTCAATACCTTGCTCTTTAAGTGAAAGTTCAAATTCTGTTCCAATTCTTTAAAAATGACCGCTTAATCACAAAGGCCGTTAATTAGAATAAATAGCTCTTATGAAAGTACTAAAAAATCTTTGGCTTAAAGAGCGAGGCATTGACTACGGGGTGAACCCAATTATATATGTAATATTTTCTGTTCGTTTAAAGTTTCGACGTTGCTGCTGTTGCAGTAGAAATACTTGTTTTTTTATATTAAATTTATGATCTTTTTGTAGATAATGCTGGAAAGTCCGGCGTCCCCTTCATAGCAATGTCCCTTCCCCCATAAAAACTTCCTTCATGGAAAGATCCTCCCACATAATCCCTGAACCACCCCCCCCACTAACATGAAAAATCTCCCCTGAAAACGTCTGTATGCTTCTAAATAACCAATACTATATGTTAACATTTGGTAAAGTTCATAACTTTCAGCCCTCCCCCCGGGAACTTTGGGGGATTAAGTCATCCTAAAAGACATACTTATAATATTTTTGAACATGTTGAACAAAATGGCTATCTCAAAATTTTGATCTGGTGACTTTGGGGAAACAATGAGCGTGGGAGGGTGCCTAGTTGCCCTCCATTTTTTGGTCACTTAAAAAGGGCACTAGAACTTCCGATTTTCATTTTAATGAGCCCTCCCACGATATTCTAGGACAACTGGGTCGATACGATCACCCCTGGGAAAAAAAAACAAACAAACAAATAAACACGCACCCGTGATCTTTCTTCTGGCAAAAAATGCAAAATTCCACATTTTTGTTGATAGGAGCTTGAAACCTCTAGAGTAGGGTTCTCTGATACGCAGAATATGATGGTGTGATTTTCATTAAGGTTCTATAACTTTTAGGGGGTTTTCCCCCTTTTTTCGAAAATCAGCCAAATTTTCTCAGGCGCCTAACTTTTGATGGGTAGGATTAAAATTGATGAAAAATATATATTTGGAATCAGCATTAAAATCTGATTCTTTTGATGTATCTATTTGTATCAAAATACCGTTTTCTAGAGTTTCGGTTACCATTGAGCCGGGTCGCTTCTTACTTACAGTTCGTTACCACGAACAGTTTGAAAATACAAAAAAAAAATAATCAAAAGATCAAAAATAAATATCGAAGGTGTCTTTTATAATGAATACAAGAAAATGATACATCTTTCAAGTTTCAATGCTCATTAACTAGGAAAGAAATAATCCCATGTAAACAACTGGTCAAAAATTAACTCCTAGTGATAGTTCAAATCAGTCACAAATAAAATCAGTCACAAAAGTGTCATAATTCTCCTTTTTGTCTACTTTTTTATTTAAGAGTCAATTTTAACATATTTTATTCCTTTAATTTGTAGACCAGGAAATACTACTGAAATTAGAAAGAGGGAATGTTGCTTTTGACACCGTCTTGTTTTGTTGACAGACGAATGAATTCACCTGGAAAGGTCGAGTAAAAGTATGTCCATTTATCAGTTTTGCCAAACGGTCTTTGTATAACCACTGAAATGGCTTAGTAAAAAAATTTATAGCAAAAAATTAGACATTTAAAAAAAATAGCAAAAAAGAGACATATATAGACAAAATTCGCTTCCCAAGCTATTTTCAGCGTTTCATGTTGAAAATAGGAAAAAAATGTAATACTGCAATTCAAATCAAAAGTTTTCAATGCTTATTAACTATGTAAGAAATAATCTCATGCAAATCACCGGCCAAAAAATTAACCCTCCAGTGGCGCCATCTGCTACTTAGATAAGGATAAAACTCATGCATCGAACGCGTCACAAAAGTATCACTCTTCATTTTTGTGTCTAATTTCTTTTGTTTATGAATTAATTTTAACGTTGTTATTAATTTTATTTATAGACCAGGAAATACTACTGGAATTTGAAAGAGAGGGAGTGTTGGTTTTTACACCGTCTCGTTTTGTTGACGGACGAAGAATCGTTTGCTACGATTATCGATATATTTTAAAAACGGCCGCTGAAGATGATGGCATTGTTGTTTCGAACGACAGCTATCGAGATTTGGCACAGGAGTCTCCTGAATTTAAGAAGGTTGTTGAAGAGCGAATACTCATGTATACATTTGTGAGTTACAGGTAACTAAATCTGATTTGCATTCTTTTTAGATCATTGAACTCTCATGGCCTCAAGAAAGGCAATGATCCCGTCAGAAGAGGTCAAAGATTATGAACTTCCTTCTCAGATTTGTAAAAAGTGCTTAAGCCGGCTTAGAACGGGATTGCAAGATGTGCCTGTGACCTCTAGTTGAATGGAGACTTCTTGCAAGCTTAGGCCCATCTTGGTCACTATATAGTTTTACCACAATTGGCGATACACTCCTATCAACTAGTGTTGACGCCCTCCATATACAATCTCAAGCCTATTACAATCGACTCATTATATATTCAGGCATGCAAATATTTTATAACAAATTGGAATGTAACTCTCTGTAAATAACCTAGCTTGGATGAAGTTGTCCAGTAGCCAAAAACATCAAAATAAGCAAAATGCATTAGAACTATCCATTAATCAAAGTTCCGGGAATGTGGTGTTGCTTACTAGGCCATGTTTTCGTCGAGGTTTCGCACTTCCTTGAGATCATCCTCGTGTGGTTTTGACAGTCACGCTTCTGGTTAGAAATATTCGTAAAAGATCCACCCTAATGCCACTATGAGGCTCCGAAAGCAGGTAGATGGCGTGTTGCATAGATAGATTGGTAAATATAGTAGTTGCAAGCGGAGAATATACGGTGATAATTTCTTCCACCCTCCATGAACCCTCCAAGAATATGTCAGCATTTTTAAAACCCTAGGTATTTTTGTATATTTGTTTTTCATTTTGAACTTTTTAATATCTGCCGCTCTCCTCAAAAAGTATTCGAACAGTACTTATTTTAATTGAAAGTTTTGGCTTTATCAGTGCCACAAAGGTCAATTATCAGAGAATTGCTTCACATGAGCCAAAAAGAAAAAATTATGGAAGAAACGTTTGTAATTCTCACACCCTCTCACTACTCAAGAGTAACTACGCGGAAAGTAAGTCCCACCAGGGAGTTACTTTCCTGGTGGAAAGTTCTTACGGCAGAAAATTGGTTTAGAATTTTTTTTTGCTTTGAGCTTTTTTGACGTTTAAAATCAGTTTCCATAGTTCAAAGCAGTCACAATTAAAATTAGTCACAAAAATCTCATTATTCTTATTTTTGTCTACTTTTTTCTTCAGTTTCAACCCGTATTTGTGTGCATTTACCAGTTTGTGCTTGAGAGGGATACATCTAACCTTCTTTTTTATGTATTTGGATTTGATTAATATGCGTGTATTTTGCAAGCTTCACACACATATATATATATATATATATATATATATATATATATATATATATATATATATATATATATATATATATATATATATATAAATATATAGCGTACGCTGATGACGTCCTTCTGATGAGTAGATGTAAAGCAGACTTAGAAGAGAACCTGAATGGACTCCTAAGTGACTTTCAATCTATCGGGCTTTCTATCAACATTGATAAGTATGAATTTTTGTCCTTTAATGCACCGCAAAGGGATTCTGTCACTCTCGGAAAATATGTTGTCCTTACGGTATCAGAGCTGAGGTATCTTGGTATTATGATTGCAGAAACAATTATTAAAACTAAGCAAGCGATTGTTAAGCAAACGACTACCGCCAATAAATGTGCTTATGTGTTTGTAGTGCCAAATCACTACTCCAGGAAATCTTTCGCCTCGATTTATTGTTCAGTCGGCTCACCTCACATAACCTCGCCAGTGCATCCAACATGCTGTAAATGAGAGACACTGAAAACGTCAAAAAATGCTAATGTAAAGATGCAAAATTTTTACTGTACATACCCAAGCTTTATAGGAATTTCCACCTTGAAAAAAATGGTCTTAGAGAGCCAACCAAACATTGGTCTAGCATTCGAAATAATTCAGTGCTAAAAGTTAAATTAGATAGACGGCGTTTCTCACCTACATTTATTTGAGTGTCGTGAATTACAATGAGTGTCGTATCTTTATCATTTTTGAAGCTGGTTTCTTTTTCTTTTAAATTTTGTTTTTGTAGTGCTCCACTAAAATCTATTTTTGTAGATGGTGGGCGAATAAATATTATTATTATATATATATTTCAACTTATAAATTCTATGATGATAAGGGCAAAATTGACAAAATAAATATAAAATGAATTATCTCTGTTGCAGGTTTATGCCCCCTGATGATGCACTAGGAAGAAGTGGACCGACACTGGATGACTTTCTGCGGAAAATCCCTCCCCACCTGGCTAGTTCTACCGCACTTCCTTGTCCTTACGGCAAAAAATGTTCATATGGAAATAAATGCAAGTTTCAGCATCCCGAAAGAGGGAATCTGCCTCAGAAATTTGTCACTGAAAGGTTACAAGAGCAAGCCTCCCAAAGGAAGCTACTTAAAGGGCAGGATAAAAATGGTATGAATTTCTGTGTTGCTTTGTGTACAATTAGATATTAGGGTCTTTAGGGGTACGTGTTACCTTACGAAACTTAGGAGAGAAGTTTGATTTTCAAGATTCTGAATTAAGAATAGTTCATGTTTCCTAAGGAAAGTTCCTAAGCATCATTTCTTTTGTATATAATTTTTTTTTTTCAGATTTTTCTTTTTTTTAAGGTCGTGAGTGTCTTTTTGCACGTAAAGGGTGGCAAAGTCCTCTAAATATGTTGTAGATGTTGTATATGTTATGTTGCAGATAAATATTCTGGTTTTGATCCCATTTTGGAAAAAAAGACAATACACCAAATAGGCTATACGAAAAATGTGGTTCAATAACGCTTTCTAGGTCTATAATGAAAGAAAGGTTGAGGTGGTTAGGGCATGTTGTGCAGATGAAGGATGACAGATTGCCGAAGATTGTTCTTTTCGGCCAACCATATAGGGCTAAACAGAAAGCAGGTCGTCCCCGTCTGGGGTGGGAGGACATCATAAAGAAAGATTTAAAGGAAATGGGAACTTCGTGGGCAGGTGTAAAAAGGGAGGCCTTGAATAGATTGGGGTGGAGGAGGAGCGTGCGTAGCTGTGTTGGCCTCAGGCGGCTTGGTGCTGCGATGAGTTGTTAGTAGTAGTAGTAGTAGTGCACCATCGTCTTGGACAATGTGGTAAAACTTCTCAGATTAAACCTTCTGAAAGCTTTTGATGCAAAGCAAACCATTTTGCTTCACGCGAAACAGCTGATGCTTGCGTATCGATCCTTAACTGATCATCAAAAATAATACTGAGATCTCTAATAGAGTTAAGAGGGTACACCAACACGTCACCAATGAAGTACCGGTATGCCACATCTTTCGCAAAGTATTGCATCACATGACATTTCTTGTGATTAACAAACATTGAATTTGAATTACACCATTCGAACAATACTTCCAAATTTCCCTGTAGATGTGTCACATCAACCGGGGAGGTGATACCTCTGTATAGATTTACATGGTCTGAAAACATTTTGATGGTGCTCTGTCGGATTACCTGCGGTAAATCATTTATAAATTGACAGAATAAAACTGGTCCCAGGCAGCTACCCTGAGGGACCCTACTTAGAACTCCACACCCTTCAGATAGTGCCTCACCAACCTTCACTTTATGTGTCTGATTAGTCCTTAATCCAAGTCATGCTGCTACATCCAATCCCATACTTTCAGCATTTTTCACCAGCAAGGATATTGAAACCTTGTCGAATGCCTTGTAAAAATCAAAATAACTACAATCAAAGTTTAGGCTTCAATTAGCCTTCTTTTGAAAATCTTTGATTACTTCCGTTAACTGCATATTACACGATTGATTTTTTCTAAAACCGTGCTGTGCCGTGTTCCACAATTAATTTTTTTCAAAAATAATGTTGGATCCGATACACAATTACTTTTTCCATAATTCTTGAAAAAATCGACGTGTTTGTAATAGGGTGATAATTCGTAAAATCTGACCTTGGTTCATCCTTATGAAGGGTTCTTATGACTGCCTTTTTCCACGCAGCAGGGCACTTACTAGACTCCAAACAAAGATTAAAAAGAAATGCGAGTGGAGCCGCTAAAGAAGAAGCCAGTTCTCGCATAATAACATTTGAGACACCATCTATATCAGGGGCTTTATCAACAGAAAGCTCGCGGATAGTTTTTTGGACGAGCTCAGGTGGTACATCAGAGTCATCATGCTTTGACTCATTCTGTAATACAGAAGCTCCTGGTGCCAGTGATAAATTAGATATCTTATAGGTAGCAGGATTAACGAAAACAGATGAAAAGGTTTCGTTAAAAATAGCTACTTTTCTTTATCAACATCAACAGTTTTACCAGTGACTGGGTCATTGAAGACCATGGACGATGGCTACTGCTCCTTTTGCCCCTATTCACACACTTCCAATAACTTTTTGGACAACTTTGCGCACAACTAATTATCGACGATTCCACTGACTCAGTGTGTGACTGTAGGATCATCGTCGCCCTATTTCTCACCCTCTTGTAAGCACGCCAAGATTCATCATCCCCAGCTGATAAATAAGCTCTCTAGAATCTATTTTTCGTATACATTGCTTCAAGGACAAATTTTGGCAGATTATTACGTTTTTTCATACTCTCTCTAACAGTATATCTTGGAATAAACTTCTCAAATCCTTCTACTACTATTTGACGGATAAACTCAAAACTATATCTACATCTACAATACTACACTGAAGCTCACTAACAATATCAAAATAACTTACAAAATCCACGTGATCACTTTTACCTAGAGGAGGCAGAAATTCTAAATTCTCTAGGTCAGCTGGGTGCTTAGTTATAATAAGGTCTAAGGTAGATGGATTCATTCTAGTTCGAAACCTAGTGGGCTCAGTAACATGCTGTTGGAGAAAGCTATCACCGAGTGTCTCTACTAGTTTATGCCGGAACTCAAATCAGATAGCGCTGTACTCTGTGATAACCAATCTATACTAGAAGTGTTAAAGTCACCAACGATCACAATTTTAGATGAAACCGACGAAAGGTAAGTAAGGTAGCTGAGTAGGCCCTCGTCTTCAAAAAAACTATCAATACTCTTAGACGGGCTCCGGTAAACCAGTACTATACGCACACTTTGGGACCAACTCGGATGTCTCAGCTCAAAACTAACTACCTCATGTCATTGACTTGCAAACTTAGAATCAACTTCTTTATATTTTAAACTCAGGGAAGAACAAAAATAAACACCAACTCTTCGTTCATAGTTAATAGTAAGCACAGAATCGTATCCACTTAGTTGCCAAAAATGGACAAAGGTGTCACCGCAATTCTTGGGTAAAACTTCAGCCACAACAAATACGTGGGGTTTCCGGCTTTGAACAAGTGCAACAAATTCATCCCACTTTGACGATGAACAATCTGCATTTGTATATGCCACAACTAACTGTTCACTATGACACCTCCGATTCCTTTTGGGGACGAAAAGCCTCTTCGCGCACTAGTTCTGGCCCATTTTTCTGTGTTTTGATTTTCCAGCCGGTTTCACTTGCAGCTACTTTCCCAGTAAGCTCCTTTTTAAGTTCATCATACTTCTTCTTCTGCTCAGCCAACTCTGCATCGCTTCTGTCATGTGCGACACGGAAGTTCGGTATGTTAGCCTTAATATTGTCAATCCTGCTCACAACAAAAAAGCCGCTATATCACGACTAAGTGGGGACTTGAAAATCACCTTTTCTGGTCTACTTCTACTCCTTTGTTTTCGTCCCAGGCGTACAGTGAACGCACACTTAGCTTGACACTTATTCAGAATACTTAAGATAGCTCGTTCTGAGCTATCTGGCTTATCGCACTCGTCTTCTCCAAGCAAAACAAAATGAGGTGTTTTTCTTTTTGCACTAAGTCACCATGGCCACGCTGAGTTACTTGACTCGCAACTACGGAAAACTACTGGTCCAAAACCGAACCAATCCGGCTAGAAAGTTTGTTGAACAGGTCAGTTTTCACTTTAGGGATTACTTGTGATACTGCTAAGGTAACCTCGTTCTTCAGATCTGACCGAGAACACTTTTCCTGTAGTTCAGTTTCCAAGATTTGAACTTTTTCGACTTAGAGGTTTAAGAAGCGCCGGAAATTGATCGTTCACTCCCTCTTTCAAGTCCGACTGGAATTTTGCAAAAGAGTCAGTAACAATTCTCTGAATAACTTCCGGCTAAGCAGCTACTCCTTTTTGCTTACATATAGGACAATACCAGGTTGATTCTAGGCGACGACTCATTCTCGTAAACAGTTTGTATTTGGGGTCTGACATATCCAAACATTCAATGCAAACCCACCTTTCGCAACCGTCACATAGAAGTGCGTAGCTTTCATCTTGCAGGCTAGCGTCATAGGCTGAACAAAGATCGACTCCTTTTTAGGGCGGCTTACGAAGTCTCTTTGAAGCAGCACTCATTTTGGGCCAAAAAAATCAGTCCGATTTGGCTATATTGTGAAAACTTTGTAAAAACCGACGTAGCAACACTGCACGTCTAATTTTGGCGTCAGACAAGATACGAACAGAAATGGTCGCTGGCAACCCTGCGCACGGGAGAAATTTATTCCGCCATTTTATTGATAATTAACAGTTCAAAAGAGATCGGAATCAGCTTCGTTAGAGTTTTTCGTTATACCAGCGGAATCACTGATTTATCTTTCGCCCACTAATTTAACCACACGTTTACACCAGCGTTGCCGGCTATTGAAATTCGATTAATTCGAATTACGATTAACAATCCGTATTATGTTTAACTCTTCATATTTTTTTTTAAGTATTTCTTATTAACCTTCCTCTTAACCCTTGAACAATTTTTCTAACGTTGTGAAAGAATATATTTTACAAATCGAATATGTGTTAGAAAATTTAAAGCAAAGTATTTCTGCTACCTAACAATTCTGTTTCCGCTATACAAATATATACCTGCTAGCGAACATTGTTAGCAAACAATTGGTCGGAAATACAGTCGAAGTGATAAGAAAAAAAAGGCTCTTGTCAAAACTATAAAAAGCCTGCATAATTCAAGTATCCACAGAAACGGGTCAGTTTTCTGTAATGTGTCTTTACCTTTTTTGTTACTATATGATCTATTGTCAATTTTCTCTGTCATTTCCACTTGATTTGGGAACATTGGCTTCAGCTTCTCCCCCCCCAGGATTTTCACGAAATTATGGTGTTTTTAAAGGGCGTTACTTCTGTTGCGCCCTTTAAATAATGTGATAGGATTTAGTAAAGTGAACCGCGGATAAATGAATATAATCCCTCCATGGTGTAGTTGATTCTTTTTTTTTCTAAAATTATATTTCATCATAAGACTGCAGTAGCCTACTGGCTCTTGAGGACTTATGGGCTCTAATTTTATTTTAAATGTATCAACTAGGATTGGATCCCTAAATTTTTTAAATTGATTTTTACTCGTAATTATTCAGTATGTACCCCCTTCCCTCGTAAAAATAGTAATATGGACGCTTAAAAATATTAATAACTATGAAATGTGTCCATTTGTCTAATTAATGTTAATCAATTGGAAAGGACTTTTAATTTAAAGTCATTTTGATTTTATATCTAGCGAAGGCCGTGAGTCTCCCAGCTCAATCCAGTTCATGTGACGGAGTTCTGCCCGCTAAGCGGAATCTTGCTCGAACTAATTCTGTTGCCACAGGTTTTACACACGAACCCATGCAACAGAACAGAAGTCCTTCTAAAGCAACATCTCTGCCAATACCCGTTGATCAAATGCAACAAATGTTGCAACAACCACCTCCTAATCTTCCATGGCATGGACTTTCTCAAGATCAGCTTGAGAACCTTCATCCACCTGTTCAACGGCAACTCTCTTTGAATCCTGCAGGTGATGCAAGACTGACTCACTACTACCCTTATGGTGTGAACAGGCTAAGTATAGCTCTAGAAAGGCCATTACCTGGCTATTATTACCCAGTCGAAATACAACATACGCAGATTACCAGAAATGCGTCTGCACCAGGAGCTTTTATGCCCCGAGAAAGGCCTGTCCTGTATACACCCCAGTCTTCAAGGTTGTCTAGTACCTCTGATACCCAATTGAACTTACTGCCAGATAGTTTTCGCTGCAGTACTGCTGAATTAGACCAAAATGTTTCGTCATCAACTCCAAAACTACTTCCTTGGTATCCGCATTCCAGGCCTTTGTATCCTGAGTATCCTCCTGATTCCTCTGGACTGAGCTATCAGCAGGTGAGGGATGAAATGTACTTCCATTTTTCTGCTCTTTTCCCGGAAAGTAAAGTACAGGAAGCCATGGCTCTACTTCCAAAGGAAACTGACCCGCAGAAAATATGCTCGGTTATCATGGAACTAATTAAGAATAACCCATAAAAATTTTGTTTGAAGGTATATTTCTTTTTCGTATAATGTGTACGAATTGCTGCATTGGTGTAGCGCGTGCAGCTTAATCTGTTCGGTTGCCATGTCTTACTCTGTTTCTTAGCAAAATTTATCCAAGTTTATTTCGCTCAGTGGCTGTGGCTTAATCCAACGATGGGTCATATTTATTCCAAGATATATAGCTGTATCAGCAAAAAACAGGAGGTGATTTTAAAAACTGCATAATTAATTATAATTAGAATATGGAGTCCTGTGATGGCGTAGTGGGCTTACCTTAGCTTGGTAAAAGGGACCCAGAAACGAATGCGGCTGTAACAACATACTGTAGGACTCATCAAGGGAACTTAGCAGTCAAGAAGCCTTGTTAATTTTATTACTCACTTCTTAGAATTTGATATTTATGATATATGATATGATATAGATATAGATATGAAATATGATATAGATGCAAGGCCGTATCCAGAGGGGGGGGGCTACCCTGTGTGACTCCCCACGCAAAATAAATAGATTTGTCTGACATGTAAAAAAAATTAACAAAAATGCATATATATATATAAATCTTTGATGTGTTTTGTAAAGAATTTTTGATACTGGTGTATTATGCGGGCACTACTAAAGAAGTCAAGTTTTGTTAATGCTAATGAAATAAAATAAAATAGGATGAATATATAATAGCTAAGAAACCAGTTTGGGCTATATATTTGTACTTTGGGGGAGGGGAGCTGGGTAAAGCCTAGTATATATTAAATATGGGTACTGTTGCATTATGCGGGTACTGCTATATATTGTGCAAGAAAACCAGTCACGAAACCCATCAAAAAGGCTATTTGCAAGAGACCGCTTTAGATAAATGATTGCAAAGCCGTGGTTTCTCAATGAGTTACAATATTTAAAAGATTGTTTTTTGGGGTTTGGGGGGGGGGGAGGTACCTAGGTTAGGCTACGTATTTAATGTATGGTATGTATTGCCCCCCCCTCCCTAGTGTGCAAATATATAGCCCAATTTTTTGTTTATAAACTATTATACATTCATCCTATTTTATTTTATTTCATTAGCATTAACCAAACTTGACTTCTTTAGCAGTGCCCGCATAATACACCAATATCGATTTTGTTTAAGCCCTCCCGCCAAACAAAATCCTAGATAGGCCTTTCTCTAAATGTGTCGTATATAAAGGCAGTTTTTCAAGCATGCGAAGTTTTCATTATTTGCGTCTTTCTCAGAGCTGTGTCATAAGACCTTATCAGACATGTGGCGTGAGTAGTTTCTAAGATAAACAGAATATGTATGCGTTGCAAAATATATGACCTGAAAGTAGAATATGGAGTACCACCATCTATACTATGCCCTTCCAAGGACAATGACAAATTGTATTTTGTAACATATAGCCTGAGCAAGACAAAGGCATTACCGACGCTTATATTCTGCCGACCTTGGAAGCTACATTTAACGTATGGTTAAAATTTCACGATTATACGCTCGTTAGTTATACCATTTACGATTTTTGTAGAATCTAAATCAGTCGTGTTTTGCAAAATGGGTCTAAGTCTACTTTTCCTAATTTTACTGGAGAGCAAAATGAAAATGGAAACGAACAATGAAAAAATATTTCTGACAAATCAGAATTTAAGAAACTTTAAAGACTAGTTCCTAGTTAACTTACCGATAGGAATTCACTGGAAATGTCAAAATTGCTGAATTGTTTGGTTACTTAGAAAATGAGGGACTTACGCCCTTTTAGTACAATTTATAACTCGATCAGAATTCAAAATAAGCCCATTTTGAATAGACCAATAGATATATCTCTTTGAGCTCGTTTGAACCATCTGCTTTTCATATTTGGAAAAAAGTGGACTTCGGCCATTTTTGAAAAACGCCTCGGAAATCATAAATCTAATTTGGTTTTACTTCCCATGTCAAAATTTGGGTCTTATTTGAGCTTGTACTTTGTTTAACAGCGTTCATATAAAAAAATCTCGGTTTTGAATAATTAGTTTGGAATGTTCTCTCCCCCTATTAGATATTGTTTTTTTTATTTGGTAATTTTGATTAAATTTCAGATTTCACACATCACGGTGGCATACACCAAAAATCTTTCTATTTTTTTTTTAAATACCTATTGTATTTCCATATAGTGAAGATATGCCTGTTGGGCAGGGAACTTTTTGACTGGGCTTCGTAAGTCCAAAGCTATTGGCCAAGGACAACCTTGTATCTAAACATTAAATTTGCTTTTATAAGTTTCTGTTCACCCAGACATTTTGAAAAAATGTAGATATGAGGTTTTTGCTGTCCCTCATAGAACTAGTATTAAATTTGACAATAGTTTATTTTCATTGTTGCGTAATCTCTTTCTTCTTACTTTTGTCTTTTTTTATATTCATCTTTTATTTGTTGTATCTTTTATTTTATTTTAATCTTTCTTTTTTATTTTAATCTTTCTTAACTTTCTTAATCTCTTTCTCTTCCTCAATTTTTTCCCCTGCTTGAAAAGTTATAAATATTTATGCGAAGCTTGAAATAAATTTCAGCGCATGCTTGCGAATGTGTGCGAATAGTTGGTTCCCAGTGAAGACTTTTTAGTCCTATTTCTCCTCCCCTTTTTTTGCTTATATTTCTGATATAGAATTTTAGCTGTGTGTTTCTAATTTTTTGTCTCTTTTCCTCTAAGTAAAGGTACATACATGTTGTGCTCAGGGCGTGGGGATCATACTTCGTTTGTTATTTTTCAAATTTAAAGGAAACAATACTTAAGAAATTAAATTATTATGAATATGGCCTTAAGCTCTAGGAAGTGAAAATAATAAGTGAAAGTGAAGATTTGAAGTCGACCTAGTCCTTTTTCCTTTTAGGTAGAACTGCTTGTTTGTTTCTTTGTATATTTTTTTAGATTGTC